>NW_027140934.1:85000-215038 GCF_036365525.1 Heterodontus francisci
CTCGCACACACACACTGTCCCACTCTCTCTCTCTCTCTCTCTCTCACACGCACACACTGTCCCACTCTCTCTCTCTCTCTCTCTCACACGCACACACTGTCCCACTCTCTCTCTCTCGCACACACACACTGTCCCACTCTCTCTCTCTCTCTCTCTCTCACACGCACACACTGTCCCACTCTCTCTCTCTCTCACACACACACTCTACCACTCTCTCTCTCGCACACACACACTGTCCCACTCTCTCTCTCTCTCTCTCTCTCACACGCACACACTGTCCCACTCTCTCTCTCTCTCTCTCTCTCGCACACACACTGTCCCACTCTCTCTCTCTCTCACTTACACACTCTACCACTCTCTCTCTCACACACACACACACACTCTACCACTCTCTCTTTCGCACACACACACTGTCCCACTCTCTCTCTCTCTCTCTCTCACACACACACACTGTCCCACTCTCTCTCTCACACACACACACTGTCCCACTCTCTCTCTCTCTCTCACACACACACACTGTCCCACTCTCTCTCTCTCACACACACACACTGTCCCACTCTCTCTCTCACACACACACACACTGTCCCACTCTCTCTCTCACACACACACACTGTCCCACTCTCTCTCTCTCTCTCTCACACACACACACTGTCCCACTCTCTCTCTCTCTCTCTCTCACACACACACTGTACCACTCTCTCTCTCTCTCACACACACACTGTCCCACTCTCTCTCTCACACACACACACTGTCCCACTCTCTCTCTCTCTCTCACACACACACACTGTCCCACTGTCTCTCTCGCACACACACACACTGTCCCACTCTCTCTCTCTCTCACACACACACTCTACCACTCTCTCTCTCGCACACACACACTGTCCCACTCTCTCTCTCTCTCTCTCTCTCACACGCACACACTGTCCCACTCTCTCTCTCTCTCTCTCTCACACGCACACACTGTCCCACTCTCTCTCTCTCGCACACACACACTGTCCCACTCTCTCTCTCTCTCTCTCTCTCACACGCACACACTGTCCCACTCTCTCTCTCTCTCACACACACACTCTACCACTCTCTCTCTCGCACACACACACTGTCCCACTCTCTCTCTCTCTCTCTCTCTCACACGCACACACTGTCCCACTCTCTCTCTCTCTCTCTCTCTCGCACACACACTGTCCCACTCTCTCTCTCTCTCACTTACACACTCTACCACTCTCTCTCTCACACACACACACACACTCTACCACTCTCTCTTTCGCACACACACACTGTCCCACTCTCTCTCTCTCTCTCTCTCACACACACACACTGTCCCACTCTCTCTCTCTCTCTCTCACACACACACACTGTCCCACTCTCTCTCTCTCTCTCACACACACACTGTCCCACTCTCTCTCTCACACACACACACTGTCCCACTCTCTCTCTCTCTCTCTCTCACACACACACTGTCCCACTCTCTCTCTCTCTCTCACACACACACTGTCCCACTCTCTCTCTCACACACACACACTGTCCCACTCTCTCTCTCTCTCTCTCACACACACACTGTCCCACTCTCTCTCTCACACACACACACTGCTCCACTCTCTCTCTCTCTCTCTCTCACACACACACTGTCCCACTCTCTCTCTCACACACACACACTTTCCCACTCTCTCTCTCACACACACACACACTGTCCCACTCTCTCTCTCTCTCTCACACACTGTCCCACTGTCTCTCTCTCTCTCTCTCTCACACACACACTGTCCCACTCTCTCTCTCTCTCACACACACACACTGTCCCACTCTCTCTCTCACACACACACACTGTCCCACTCTCTCTCTCTCTCTCTCACACACACACACTGTCCCACTCTCTCTCTCACACACACACACTGTCCCACTCTCTCTCTCTCTCTCTCACACACACACACTGTCCCACTCTCTCTCTCACACACACACACTGTCCCACTCTCTCTCTCTCTCTCTCACACACACACACTGTCCCACTCTCTCTCTCACACACACACACACTGTCCCACTCTCTCTCTCACACACACACACTGTCCCACTGTCTCTCTCTCTCTCTCTCACACACACACACTGTCCCACTCTCTCTCTCACACACACACACACTGTCCCACTCTCTCTCTCACACACACACACTGTCCCACTCTCTCTCTCTCTCTCTCACACACACACACTGTACCACTCTCTCTCTCTCTCACACACACACTGTCCCACTCTCTCTCTCACACACACACACTGTCCCACTCTCTCTCTCTCTCTCACACACACACACTGTCCCACTGTCTCTCTCACACACACACACACACTGTCCCACTCTCTCTCTCTCTCACACACACACTCTACCACTCTCTCTCTCGCACACACACACTGTCCCACTCTCTCTCTCTCTCTCTCTCTCACACGCACACACTGTCCCACTCTCTCTCTCTCTCTCTCTCTCACACGCACACACTGTCCCACTCTCTCTCTCTCGCACACACACACTGTCCCACTCTCTCTCTCTCTCTCTCTCACACGCACACACTGTCCCACTCTCTCTCTCTCTCACACACACACTCTACCACTCTCTCTCTCGCACACACACACTGTCCCACTCTCTCTCTCTCTCTCTCTCTCACACGCACACACTGTACCACTCTCTCTCTCTCGCACACACACACCGTCCAACTCTCTCTCTCACACACTGTCCCACTCTCTCTCTCTCTCTCTCTCTCGCACACACACTGTCCCACTCTCTCTCTCTCTCACTTACACACTCTACCACTCTCTCTCTCACACACACACACACACTCTACCACTCTCTCTTTCGCACACACACACTGTCCCACTCTCTCTCTCTCTCTCTCTCACACACACACACTGTCCCACTCTCTCTCTCTCTCTCTCACACACACACACTCTACCACTCTCTCTCACACACACACACACACTGTCCCACTGTCTCTCTCTCACACACACACACACTCTACCACTCTCTCTTTCGCACACACACACTGTCCCACTCTCTCTCTCTCTCTCTCTCTCACACACACACTGTCCCACTCTCTCTCTCTCTCACACACACACACTGTCCCACTCTCTCTCTCTCTCTCTCACACACACACACTCTACCACTCTCTCTCACACACACACACACACTGTCCCACTCTCTCTCTCTCGCACACACACACTGTCCCACTCTCTCTCTCTCTCACACACACACTCTACCACTCTCTCTCTCGCACACACACACTGTCCCACTCTCTCTCTCACACACTGTCCCACTCTCTCTCTCTCTCTCACACACACACACTGTCCCACTCTCTCTCTCTCTCACACACACACACTGTCCCACTCTCTCTCTCACACACACACACTGTTCCACTCTCTCTGTCTCTCTCACACACACACTGTCCCACTCTCTCTCTCTCTCTCACACACACACACTGTCCCACTCTCTCTCTCTCACACACACACACTGTCCCACTCTCTCTCTCACACACACACACTGTCCCACTCTCTCTCTCTCTCTCTCTCACACACACACTGTACCACTCTCTCTCTCTCTCACACACACACTGTCCCACTCTCTCTCTCACACACACACACTGTCCCACTCTCTCTCTCTCTCTCACACACACACACTGTCCCACTGTCTCTCTCGCACACACACACACTGTCCCACTCTCTCTCTCTCTCACACACACACTCTACCACTCTCTCTCTCGCACACACACACTGTCCCACTCTCTCTCTCTCTCTCTCTCTCACACGCACACACTGTCCCACTCTCTCTCTCTCTCTCTCTCTCACACGCACACACTGTCCCACTCTCTCTCTCTCGCACACACACACTGTCCCACTCTCTCTCTCTCTCTCTCTCTCACACGCACACACTGTCCCACTCTCTCTCTCTCTCACACACACACTCTACCACTCTCTCTCTCGCACACACACACACTGTCCCACTCTCTCTCTCTCTCACACACACACTCTACCACTCTCTCTCTCGCACACACACACTGTCCCACTCTCTCTCTCTCTCTCGCACACACACACACTGTCCCACTCTCTCTCTCTCTCACACACACACTCTACCACTCTCTCTCTCGCACACACACACTGTCCCACTCTCTCTCTCTCTCTCTCTCTCACACGCACACACTGTACCACTCTCTCTCTCTCGCACACACACACCGTCCCACTCTCTCTCTCACAAACTGTCCCACTCTCTCTCTCTCTCTCTCTCTCGCACACACACTGTCCCACTCTCTCTCTCTCTCACTTACACACTCTACCACTCTCTCTCTCACACACACACACACACTCTACCACTCTCTCTTTCGCACACACACACTGTCCCACTCTCTCTCTCTCTCTCTCTCTCACACACACACACTGTCCCACTCTCTCTCTCTCTCTCTCACACACACACACTGTCCCACTCTCTCTCTCTCTCTCACACACACACTGTCTCTCTCTCTCTCTCTCTCACACACACACTGTCCCACTCTCTCTCTCTCACACACACTGTCCCACTGTCTCTCTCTCTCTCTCTCTCACACACACACTGTCCCACTCTCTCTCTCTCTCACACACACACACTGTCCCACTCTCTCTCTCACACACACACACTGTCCCACTCTCTCTCTCTCTCTCTCACACACACACACTGTCCCACTCTCTCTCTCACACACACACACTGTCCCACTCTCTCTCTCTCTCTCACACACACACACTGTCCCACTCTCTCTCTCTCACACACACACACTGTCCCACTCTCTCTCTCACACACACACACTGTCCCACTCTCTCTCTCTCTCTCTCTCACACACACACTGTCCCACTCTCTCTCTCACACACACACACTGTCCCACTCTCTCTCTCTCTCTCTCTCACACACACACTGTCCCACTCTCTCTCTCTCTCTCACACACACACTGTCC
Organism: Heterodontus francisci; assembly: GCF_036365525.1. Classification (NCBI taxonomy): domain Eukaryota; kingdom Metazoa; phylum Chordata; class Chondrichthyes; order Heterodontiformes; family Heterodontidae; genus Heterodontus; species Heterodontus francisci. Next base: position 89,947 of record NW_027140934.1, read on the forward strand.
CACTCTCTCTCTCACACACACACACTGTCCCACTCTCTCTCTCTCTCTCTCTCACACACACACTGTCCCACACTCTCTCTCTCTCTCACACACACACTGTCCCACTCTCTCTCTCACACACACACACTGTCCCACTCTCTCTCTCTCTCTCTCACACACACACTGTCCCACTCTCTCTCTCACACACACACTGTCCCACTCTCTCTCTCTCTCTCACACACACACTGTCCCACTCTCTCTCTCACACACACACACTTTCCCACTCTCTCTCACACACACACACTGTCCCACTGTCTCTCTCTCTCTCTCTCTCACACACACACTGTCCCACTCTCTCTCTCTCTCACACACACTGTCCCACTGTCTCTCTCTCTCTCTCTCTCACACACACACTGTCCCACTCTCTCTCTCTCTCACACACACACACTGTCCCACTCTCTCTCTCACACACACACACTGTCCCACTCTCTCTCTCTCTCTCTCACACACACACACTGTCCCACTCTCTCTCTCACACACACACACTGTCCCACTCTCTCTCTCTCTCTCACACACACACTGTCCCACTCTCTCTCTCTCTCTCACACACACACTGTCCCACTCTCTCTCTCACACACACACACTGTCCCACTCTCTCTCTCTCTCTCACACACACACACTGTCCCACTGTCTCTCTCGCACACACACACACTGTCCCACTCTCTCTCTCTCTCACACACACACTCTACCACTCTCTCTCTCGCACACACACACTGTCCCACTCTCTCTCTCTCTCTCTCTCTCACACGCACACACTGTCCCACTCTCTCTCTCTCTCTCTCTCTCACACGCACACACTGTCCCACTCTCTCTCTCTCTCACACACACACTCTACCACTCTCTCTCTCGCACACACACACTGTCCCACTCTCTCTCTCTCTCTCTCTCTCACACGCACACACTGTACCACTCTCTCTCTCTCGCACACACACACCGTCCCACTCTCTCTCTCACACACTGTCCCACTCTCTCTCTCTCTCTCTCTCTCGCACACACACTGTCCCACTCTCTCTCTCTCTCACTTACACACTCTACCACTCTCTCTCTCACACACACACACACACTCTACCACTCTCTCTTTCGCACACACACACTGTCCCACTCTCTCTCTCTCTCTCTCTCTCACACACACACACTGTCCCACTCTCTCTCTCTCTCTCTCACACACACACACTCTACCACTCTCTCTCACACACACACACACACTGTCCCACTGTCTCTCTCTCACACACACACACACTCTACCACTCTCTCTTTCGCACACACACACTGTCCCACTCTCTCTCTCTCTCTCTCTCTCACACACACACTGTCCCACTCTCTCTCTCTCTCACACACACACACTGTCCCACCTCTCTCTCTCTCTCTCTCACACACACACACTCTACCACTCTCTCTCACACACACACACACACTGTCCCACTCTCTCTCTCTCGCACACACACACTGTCCCACTCTCTCTCTCTCTCACACACACACTCTACCACTCTCTCTCTCGCACACACACACTGTCCCACTCTCTCTCTCACACACTGTCCCACTCTCTCTCTCTCTCTCACACACACACACTGTCCCACTCTCTCTCTCTCTCACACACACACACTGTCCCACTCTCTCTCTCACACACACACACTGTCCCACTCTCTCTCTCTCACACACACACTGTCCCACTCTCTCTCTCTCTCTCACACACACACACTGTCCCACTCTCTCTCTCTCACACACACACACACTGTCCCACTCTCTCTCTCTCTCTCACACACTGTCCCACTGTCTCTCTCTCTCTCTCTCTCACACACACACTGTCCCACTCTCTCTCTCACACACACACACTGTCCCACTCTCTCTCTCTCTCTCACACACTGTCCCACTGTCTCTCTCTCTCTCTCTCTCACACACACACTGTCCCACTTTCTCTCTCTCACACACACACACACTGTCCCACTCTCTCTCTCTCACACACACACACACTGTCCCACTCTCTCTCTCTCTCTCACACACTGTCCCACTGTCTCTCTCTCTCTCTCTCTCACACACACACTGTCCCACTCTCTCTCTCACACACACACACTGTCCCACTCTCTCTCTCTCTCTCTCACACACACACTGTCCCACTGTCTCTCTCTCTCTCTCTCTCACACACACACACACACTGTCCCACTCTCTCTCTCTCTCTCACACACACACACTGTCCCACTCTCTCTCTCTCTCACACACACTGTCCCACTCTCTCTCTCTCACACACACACGCTGTCCCACTCTCTCTCTCGCACACACACACTGTCCCACTCTCTCTCTCTCTCTCTCTCACACACACACTGTCCCACTCTCTCTCTCACACCACACACACACACACACACTCTACCACTCTCTCTCTCGCACACACACACTGTCCCACTCTCTCTCTCTCTCTCTCTCACACACACACTGTCCCACTCTCTCTCTCTCTCACACACACTGTCCCACTCTCTCTCTCTCGCACACACACACTGTCCCACTCTCTCTCTCTCTCTCTCTCTCACACGCACACACTGTCCCACTCTCTCTCTCTCTCACACACACACACTGTCCCACTCTCTCTCTCTCTCTCTCACACGCACACACTGTACCACTCTCTCTCACACACACACACACACTCTACCACTCTCTCTTTCGCACACACACACTGTCCCACTCTCTCTCTCTCTCTCTCTCTCGCACACACACACTGTCCCACTCTCTCTCTCTCTCTCTCTCTCACACGCACACACTGTACCACTCTCTCTCTCTCGCACACACACACCGTCCCACTCTCTCTCTCACACACTGTCCCACTCTCTCTCTCTCTCTCTCTCTCGCACACACACTGTCCCACTCTCTCTCTCTCTCACTTACACACTCTACCACTCTCTCTCACACACACACACACACTGTCCCACTCTCTCTCTCTCTCACACACACACACTCTACCACTCTCTCTTTCGCACACACACACTGTCCCACTCTCTCTCTCTCTCTCACACACACACTCTACCACTCTCTCTTTCGCACACACACACTGTCCCACTCTCTCTCTCTCTCTCTCTCTCACACACACACACTGTCCCACTCTCTCTCTCTCTCTCTCACACACACACACTCTACCACTCTCTCTCTCACACACACACACACTGTCCCACTGTCTCTCTCTCACACACACACACACTCTACCACTCTCTCTTTCGCACACACACACTGTCCCACTCTCTCTCTCTCTCTCTCTCTCACACACACACTGTCCCACTCTCTCTCTCTCTCACACACACACACTGTCCCACTGTCTCTCTCTCTCTCTCTCACACACACACTGTCCCACTCTCTCTCTCTCTCTCTCTCTCACACGCACACACTGTACCACTCTCTCTCTCTCGCACACACACACCGTCCCACTCTCTCTCTCACACACTGTCCCACTCTCTCTCTCTCTCTCTCTCGCACACACACTGTCCCACTCTCTCTCTCTCTCACTTACACACTCTACCACTCTCTCTCTCACACACACACACACACTCTACCACTCTCTCTTTCGCACACACACACTGTCCCACTCTCTCTCTCTCTCTCTCTCTCTCACACACACACTGTCCCACTCTCTCTCTCTCACACACACACACTCTACCACTCTCTCTCTCACACACACACACACTCTACCACTCTCTCTCTCGCACACACACACACTCTACCACACTCTCTCTCGCACACACACACTGTCCCACTCTCTCTCTCTCTCTCTCTCTCACACACACACACTGTCCCACTCTCTCTCTCTCACACACACACACTGTCCCACTCTCTCTCTCTCACACACACACACTCTACCACTCTCTCTCTCACACACACACACACTCTACCACTCTCTCTCTCGCACACACACACTGTCCCACTCTCTCTCTCTCTCTCTCTCTCACACACACACTGTCCCACTCTCTCTCTCTCTCACACACACACACTGTCCCACTCTCTCTCTCTCTCTCACACACACACACTGTCCCACTCTCTCTCTCACACACACACACTGTCCACTCTCTCTCTCGCACACACACACTGTCCCACTCTCTCTCTCTCTCTCACACACACACACTCTACCACTCTCTCTCTCGCACACACACACTGTCCCACTCTCTCTCTCACACACTGTCCCACTCTCTCTCTCTCTCTCACACACACACACTGTCCCACTCTCTCTCTCTCTCACACACACACACTGTCCCACTCTCTCTCTCTCTCTCACACACACACACTGTCCCACTCTCTCTCTCTCACACACACACACACACTGTCCCACTCTCTCTCTCTCTCACACACACACTGTCCCACTGTCTCTCTCTCTCTCTCTCTCTCTCTCTCTCTCTCTCACACACACACTGTCCCACTCTCTCTCTCACACACACACACTGTCCCACTCTCTCTCTCTCTCTCTCTCTCTCTCACACACACTGTCCCACTCTCTCTCTCTCTCTCTCTCTCACACACACACTGTCCCACTGTCTCTCTCTCTCTCTCTCACACACACACACTGTCCCACTGTCTCTCTCTCTCTCACACACACACACTGTCCCACTGTCTCTCTCTCTCTCTCACACACACACACTGTCCCACGTCTCTCTCTCTCTCTCTCTCTCACACACACACTGTCCCACTCTCTCTCTCTCTCTCTCACACACACACTCTACCACTCTCTCTCTCGCACACACACACTGTCCCACTGTCTCTCTCTCTCTCTCTCTCACACACACACTGTCCCACTCTCTCTCTCTCTCTCTCTCACACACACACTGTCCCACTGTCTCTCTCTCTCTCTCTCACACACACACTCTACCACTCTCTCTCTCGCACACACACACTGTCCCACTGTCTCTCTCTCTCTCTCTCACACACACACTGTCCCACTCTCTCTCTCGCACACACACACTGTCCCACTCTCTCTCTCTCACACACACACACTGTCCCACTCTCTCTCTCACACACACACACTGTCTCTCTCTCTCTCTCACACACACACTCTACCACTCTCTCTCTCGCACACACACACTGTCCCACTGTCTCTCTCACACACACACACTCTACCACTCTCTCTCTCACACACACACACTGTCTCTCTCTCTCTCTCACACACACACTCTACCACTCTCTCTCTCGCACACACACACTGTCCCACTGTCTCTCTCTCTCTCTCTCACAAACACACTGTCCCACTCTCTCTCTCACACACACACACTCTACCACTCTCTCTCTCACACACACACACTGTCTCTCTCTCTCTCTCACACACACACTCTACCACTCTCTCTCTCGCACACACACACTGTCCCACTGTCTCTCTCTCTCTCTCTCACACGCACACTGTCCCACTGTCTCTCTCTCTCACACACACACTCTACCACTCTCTCTCTCACACACACACACTGTCTCTCTCTCTCTCGCACACACACACTGTCCCACTCTCTCTCTCTCACACACACACTGTCCCACTCTCTCTCTCTCTCACACACACACTGTCCCACTCTCTCTCTCTCTCACACACACACACTGTCCCACTCTCTCTCTCTCTCTCTCTCTCACACACACACTGTCCCACTCTCTCTCTCTCTCACACACACACTGTCCCACTCTCTCTCTCTCACACACACACTGTCCCACTCTCTCTCTCTCACACACACACTGTCCCACTCTCTCTCTCTCTCACACACACACTGTCCCACTCTCTCTCTCTCTCACACACACACACTGTCCCACTCTCTCTCTCTCTCTCTCTCACACACACACACTGTCCCACTCTCTCTCTCTCTCACACACACACTGTCCCACTCTCTCTCTCTCACACACACACTGTCTCTCTCTCTCTCGCACACACACACTGTCCCACTCTCTCTCTCTCACACACACACTGTCCCACTCTCTCTCTCTCTCACACACACACTGTCCCACTCTCTCTCTCTCTCACACACACACACTGTCCCACTCTCTCTCTCTCTCTCTCTCTCACACACACACTGTCCCACTCTCTCTCTCTCTCACACACACACTGTCCCACTCTCTCTCTCTCACACACACACTGTCCCACTCTCTCTCTCTCTCACACACACACTGTCCCACTCTCTCTCTCTCTCACACACACACACTGTCCCACTCTCTCTCTCTCTCTCTCTCTCACACACACACTGTCCCACTCTCTCTCTCTCTCACACACACACTGTCCCACTCTCTCTCTCTCTCACACACACACACTGTCCCACTCTCTCTCTCTCTCTCTCTCACACACACACTGTCCCACTCTCTCTCTCTCTCACACACACACACTGTCCCACTCTCTCTCTCTCACACACACACTGTCCCACTCTCTCTCTCTCTCTCTCTCTCACACACACACTGTCCCACTCTCTCTCTCTCTCTCTCTCTCACACACACACTGTCCCACTCTCTCTCTCTCTCACACACACACACTGTCCCACTCTCTCTCTCTCTCACACACACACACTCTACCACTCTCTCTCTCACACACACACACACTCTACCACTCTCTCTCTCTCACACACACACACTCTACCACTCTCTCTCTCGCACACACACACTGTCCCACTCTCTCTCTCACACACTGTCCCACTCTCTCTCTCTCTCTCTCTCTCTCTCTCTCTCGCACACACACACTGTCCCACTCTCTCTCTCTCTCTCTCTCTCACACACACACACACTGTCCCACTCTCTCTCTCTCTCACACACACACTCTACCACTCTCTCTCGCACACACACACTGTCCCACTCTCTCTCTCACACACTGCCCCACTCTCTCTCTCTCTCTCACACACACACACTGTCCCACTCTCTCTCTCTCTCACACACACACACTGTCCCACTGTCTCTCTCTCTCTCTCTCTCACACACACACTGTCCCACTCTCTCTCTCTCTCTCACACACACTGTCCCACTCTCTCTCTCACACACACACACTGTCCCACTGTCTCTCTCTCTCTCTCTCTCTCACACACACACTGTCCCACTCTCTCTCTCACACACTGTCCCACTCTCTCTCTCTCTCTCACACACACACACTGTCCCACTCTCTCTCTCTCTCTCACACACACTGTCCCACTCTCTCTCTCACACACACACACTGTCCCACTGTCTCTCTCTCTCTCTCTCTCTCACACACACACTGTCCCACTCTCTCTCTCACACACTGTCCCACTCTCTCTCTCTCTCTCACACACACACACTGTCCCACTCTCTCTCTCTCTCACACACACACACTGTCCCACTCTCTCTCTCACACACACACACTGTCCCACTTTCTCTCTCTCTCTCTCTCTCACACACACACTGTCCCACTCTCTCTCTCTCTCACACACACACTCTACCACTCTCTCTCTCGCACACACACACTGTCCCACTCTCTCTCTCACACACACACACTGTCCCACTCTCTCTCTCTCACACGCACACACTGTCCCACTCTCTCTCTCTCTCACACACACACACTGTCCCACTCTCTCTCTCTCTAACACACACACACTGTCCCACTGTCTCTCTCTCTCTCTCTCTCACACACACTGTCCCACTCTCTCTCTCTCTCTCTCACAAACACACTGTCCCACTCTCTCTCTCTCACACACACACTGTCCCACTCTCTCTCTCTCTCTCTCTCTCACACACACACACTGTCCCACTCTCTCTCTCACACACTGTCCCACTCTCTCTCTCTCTCTCACACACACACACTGTCCCACTCTCTCTCTCTCTCACACACACACACTGTCCCACTCTCTCTCTCTCTCTCTCTCGCACACACACACTGTCCCACTCTCTCTCTCTCTCTCTCACACACACACACTCTACCACTCTCTCTCTCGCACACACACACTGTCCCACTCTCTCTCTCTCTCTCTCTCTCACACACACACTGTCCCACTCTCTCTCTCTCTCACACACACACACTGTCCCACTCTCTCTCTCTCTCACACACACACTGTCCCACTCTCTCTCTCTCACACACACACACACTCTACCACTCTCTCTCTCGCACACACACACTGTCCCACTCTCTCTCTCACACACTGTCCCACTCTCTCTCTCTCGCACACACACACTGTCCCACTCTCTCTCTCACACACTGTCCCACTCTCTCTCTCTCTCTCTCTCTCTCTCTCTCTCTCGCACACACACACTGTCCCACTCTCTCTCTCTCTCTCTCTCTCACAGACACACTGTCCCACTCTCTCTCTCTCTCACACACACACTCTACCACTCTCTCTCTCGCACACACACACTGTCCCACTCTCTCTCTCTCTCACACACACTGTCCCACTCTCTCTCTCGCACACACACACTGTCCCACTCTCTCTCTCTCTCTCTCTCACTCACACACACACTGTCCCACTCTCTCTCTCTCTCACACACACACTCTACCACTCTCTCACTCGCACACAGACACTGTCCCACTCTCTCTCTCACACACTGTCCCACTCTCTCTCTCTCTCTCTCTCTCTCTCTCTCTCGCACACACACACTGTCCCACTCTCTCTCTCTCTCTCTCTCTCACACACACACTGTCCCACTCTCTCTCTCTCTCACACACACACACTCTACCACTCTCTCTCTCTCTCTCTCTCTCACACACACACTGTCCCACTCTCTCTCTCTCTCACACACACACACTGTCCCACTCTCTCTCTCTCACACACACACTGTCCCACTCTCTCTCTCTCTCTCTCTCTCACACACACACTGTCCCACTCTCTCTCTCTCTCTCTCTCTCACACACACACTGTCCCACTCTCTCTCTCTCTCACACACACACACTGTCCCACTCTCTCTCTCTCTCACACACACACACTCTACCACTCTCTCTCTCACAAACACACACACTCTACCACTCTCTCTCTCTCACACACACACACTCTACCACTCTCTCTCTCGCACACACACACTGTCCCACTCTCTCTCTCACACACTGTCCCACTCTCTCTCTCTCTCTCTCTCTCTCTCTCTCTCGCACACACACACTGTCCCACTCTCTCTCTCTCTCTCTCTCTCACACACACACACACTGTCCCACTCTCTCTCTCTCTCACACACACACTCTACCACTCTCTCTCGCACACACACACTGTCCCACTCTCTCTCTCACACACTGCCCCACTCTCTCTCTCTCTCTCACACACACACACTGTCCCACTCTCTCTCTCTCTCACACACACACACTGTCCCACTGTCTCTCTCTCTCTCTCTCTCACACACACACTGTCCCACTCTCTCTCTCTCTCTCACACACACTGTCCCACTCTCTCTCTCACACACACACACTGTCCCACTGTCTCTCTCTCTCTCTCTCTCTCACACACACACTGTCCCACTCTCTCTCTCACACACTGTCCCACTCTCTCTCTCTCTCTCACACACACACACTGTCCCACTCTCTCTCTCTCTCTCACACACACTGTCCCACTCTCTCTCTCACACACACACACTGTCCCACTGTCTCTCTCTCTCTCTCTCTCTCACACACACACTGTCCCACTCTCTCTCTCACACACTGTCCCACTCTCTCTCTCTCTCTCACACACACACACTGTCCCACTCTCTCTCTCTCTCACACACACACACTGTCCCACTCTCTCTCTCACACACACACACTGTCCCACTTTCTCTCTCTCTCTCTCTCTCACACACACACTGTCCCACTCTCTCTCTCTCTCACACACACACTCTACCACTCTCTCTCTCGCACACACACACTGTCCCACTCTCTCTCTCTCTAACACACACACACTGTCCCACTGTCTCTCTCTCTCTCTCTCTCACACACACTGTCCCACTCTCTCTCTCTCTCTCTCTCACAAACACACTGTCCCACTCTCTCTCTCTCACACACACACTGTCCCACTCTCTCTCTCTCTCTCTCTCTCACACACACACACTGTCCCACTCTCTCTCTCACACACTGTCCCACTCTCTCTCTCTCTCTCACACACACACACTGTCCCACTCTCTCTCTCTCTCACACACACACACTGTCCCACTCTCTCTCTCTCTCTCTCTCGCACACACACACTGTCCCACTCTCTCTCTCTCTCTCTCACACACACACACTCTACCACTCTCTCTCTCGCACACACACACTGTCCCACTCTCTCTCTCTCTCTCTCTCTCACACACACACTGTCCCACTCTCTCTCTCTCTCACACACACACACTGTCCCACTCTCTCTCTCTCTCACACACACACTGTCCCACTCTCTCTCTCTCACACACACACACACTCTACCACTCTCTCTCTCGCACACACACACTGTCCCACTCTCTCTCTCACACACTGTCCCACTCTCTCTCTCTCGCACACACACACTGTCCCACTCTCTCTCTCACACACTGTCCCACTCTCTCTCTCTCTCTCTCTCTCTCTCTCTCTCTCGCACACACACACTGTCCCACTCTCTCTCTCTCTCTCTCTCTCACAGACACACTGTCCCACTCTCTCTCTCTCTCACACACACACTCTACCACTCTCTCTCTCGCACACACACACTGTCCCACTCTCTCTCTCTCTCACACACACTGTCCCACTCTCTCTCTCGCACACACACACTGTCCCACTCTCTCTCTCTCTCTCTCTCACTCACACACACACTGTCCCACTCTCTCTCTCTCTCACACACACACTCTACCACTCTCTCACTCGCACACAGACACTGTCCCACTCTCTCTCTCACACACTGTCCCACTCTCTCTCTCTCTCTCTCTCTCTCTCTCTCTCGCACACACACACTGTCCCACTCTCTCTCTCTCTCTCTCTCTCACACACACACTGTCCCACTCTCTCTCTCTCTCACACACACACTCTACCACTCTCTCTCTCGCACACACACACTGTCCCACTCTCTCTCTCACACACTGTCCCACTCTCTCTCTCTCTCTCACACACACACACTGTCCCACTCTCTCTCTCTCTCACTTACACACTCTACCATTCTCTCTCTCACACACACACACTCTACCACTCTCTCTCTCGCACACACACACTGTCCCACTCTCTCTCTCTCTCACACACACACACTCTACCACTCTCTCTCTCGCACACACACACTGTCCCACTCTCTCTCTCTCACACACACACTCTACCACTCTCTCTCTCGCACACACACACTGTCCCACTCTCTCTCTCTCTCACACACACACACTGTCCCACTGTCTCTCTCTCTCTCTCGCACACACACACTGTCCCACTCTCTCGCTCTCTCACACACACACACTCTACCACTCTCTCTCTCGCACACACACACTGTCCCACTCTCTCTCTCTCTCTCTCTCTCTCTCTCACACACACACTGTCCCACTCTCTCTCTCCCTCACACACACACACACACACTCTACCACTCTCTCTCTCTCGCACACACACACTGTCCCACTCTCTCTCTCTCTCTCTCTCTCTCTTTCACACACACACTGTCCCACTCTCTGTCTCCCTCACACACACACACACACACTGTCCCACTCTCTCTCTCTCACACACACACTGTCCCACTCTCTTTCTCTCTCACACACACACTGTCCCACTCTCTCTCTCTCTCACACACACACTCTACCACTCTCTCTCTCGCACACACACACTGTCCCACTCTCTCTCTCTCTCTCTCTCACACACACACTGTCCCACTCTCTCTCTCTCTCACACACACACTCTACCACTCTCTCTCTCGCACACACACACTGTCCCACTCTCTCTCTCTCACACACACACACTCTACCACTCTCTCTCTCGCGCACACACACTGTCCCACTCTCTCTCTCTCTCACACACACACTCTACCACTCTCTCTCTCTCACACACACACTGTCCCACTCTCTCTCTCACACACACACTCTACCACTCTCTCTCTCTCGCACACACACACTGTCCCACTCTCTCTCTCTCTCTCTCACACACACACACTGTTCCACTCTCTCTCTCACACACACACTGTCCCACTCTCTCTCACACACACACACTGTTCCACTCTCTCTCTCACACACACACTGTCCCACTCTCTCTCACACACACACACATTGTACCACTCCCTCAGACACACACAGACACACACACACACACACACAGACACACACACACACACACACAGACACACACACACACACACACACACACACACACACACACACACACACACACACACACACACAGTGACACACATACATACATGTAACCCGGAGAGAGTCTCCACACATTGAGTTGGGAATGTTTTGGGGAAATGGAATTCCGACAGATGTACCTGTTCGTAGGAATCCAATCACCTTTTTCTGGATTCCCCCAGTGATCTGATGGGTTTTTGTCAGGTATCTCAGTACGTAGACATTAGGGGCAAATTTCACCATGTTCTGCTCCCCACATCCTGTGGGTAGTCTCAGTAAACTATCCAGATTCTCCATTGCAGATCCGAGAATATCCCCTGGAGATAGGAGATAGGAGAGGGGAAGAAAATATCAGGAGCACTTCCCCAGCTGGAGTTATATCAGGATTGTGCACGATTAACAGTGAGGTCAGATTGAGTTCAAACCCCAAACTCAACCCCGATTTCAGTCAAAATCCCCTCCCAATCCCAAAACCCCATCCCATTCCCAAAAATCAAACCCCATCTCAATCCCCATCATAATCCCAAAACCCCATCCCATTCCCAAAAATCAAACCCCATCTCAATCCACATCACAGTCCCAAAACCCAATCCCAATCCCAAAAATCAAACCCCATCTCAATCCCCATCACAGTCCCAAAACCCAATCCCAATCCCAAAAATCAAACCCCATCTCAATCCCCATCACAGTCCCAAAACCCCATACCCATCCCAAAAATCAAACCCCTTCTCAATCCCAAAACCCCATCCCATTCCCAAAAATCAAACCCCATCTCAATCCCCATCACAGTCCCAAAACCCAATCCCAATCCCAAAAATCAAACCCCATCTCAATCCCCATCACAGTCCCAAAACCCCATACCCATCCCAAAAATCAAACCCCATCTCAATCCCCATCACAGTCCCAAAACCCAATACCCATCCCAAAAATCAAACCCCATCTCAATCCCCATCACAGTCCCAAAACCCCATACCCATCCCAAAAATCAAACCCCATCTCAATCCCCATCACAGTCCCAAAACCCCATACCCATCCCAAAAATCAAACCCCTTCTCAATCCCAAAACCCCATCCCATTCCCAAAAATCAAACCCCATCTCAATCCACATCACAGTCCCAAAACCCAATCCCAATCCCAAAAATCAAACCCCATCTCAATCCCCATCACAGTCCCAAAACCCCATACCCATCCCAAAAATCAAACCCCTTCTCAATCCCAAAACCCCATCCCATTCCCAAAAATCAAACCCCATCTCAATCCCCATCATAATCCCAAAACCCCATCCCATTCCCAAAAATCAAACCCCATCTCAATCCCCATCACAGTCCCAAAACCCAATCCCAATCCCAAAAATCAAACCCCATCTCAATCCCCATCACAGTCCCAAAACCCAATCCCAATCCCAAAAATCAAACCCCATCTCAATCCCCATCACAGTCCCAAAACCCCATCCCATTCCCAAAAATCAAACCCCATCTCAATCCCCATCATAATCCCAAAACCCCATCCCATTCCCAAAAATCAAACCCCATCTCAATCCACATCACAGTCCCAAAACCCAATCCCAATCCCAAAAATCAAACCCCATCTCAATCCCCATCACAGTCCCAAAACCCCATACCCATCCCAAAAATCAAACCCCTTCTCAATCCCAAAACCCCATCCCATTCCCAAAAATCAAACCCCATCTCAATCCCCATCACAGTCCCAAAACCCAATCCCAATCCCAAAAATCAAACCCCATCTCAATCCACATCACAGTCCCAAAACCCAATCCCAATCCCAAAAATCAAACCCCATCTCAATCCCCATCACAGTCCCAAAACCCCATACCCATCCCAAAAATCAAACCCCTTCTCAATCCCAAAACCCCATCCCATTCCCAAAAATCAAACCCCATCTCAATCCCCATCACAGTCCCAAAACCCAATCCCAATCCCAAAAATCAAACCCCATCTCAATCCACATCATAATCCCAAAACCCCATCCCATTCCCAAAAATCAAACCCCATCTCAATCCCCATCACAGTCCCAAAACCCAATCCCAATCCCAAAAATCAATCCCCATCTCAATCCCCATCACAGTCCCAAAACCCAATCCCAATCCCAAAAATCAAACCCCATCTCAATCCACATCATAATCCCAAAACCCCATCCCATTCCCAAAAATCAAACCCCATCTCAATCCCCATCACAGTCCCAAAACCCAATCCCAATCCCAAAAATCAATCCCCATCTCAATCCCCATCACAGTCCCAAAACCCAATCCCAATCCCAAAAATCAAACCCCATCTCAATCCCCATCACAGTCCCAAAACCCCATACCCATCCCAAAAATCAAACCCCTTCTCAATCCCAAAACCCCATCCCATTCCCAAAAATCAATCCCAAACCCAATCCCAATCCCAAAGCCAATCCCAATTCCAAAACTCAAACTCCATCTCAATCCCAAAACCCCATCCCACTCCCACAAATCAAACCCCATCTCAATCCCCATCACAGTCCCAAAACCCCATACCCATCCCAAAAATCAAACCCCATCTCAATCCCCATCACAGTCCCAAAACCCAATCCCATTCCCAAAAATCAAACCCCATCTCAATCCCCATCACAGTCCCAAAACTCCATCCCATTCCCAAAAATCAAACCCCATCTCAATCCCCTTCTCGATCGCCATCCCAATCTCAATTCCAAAACCCAATCCCCATCTCAATCCCAAAACCCAATCCCAATCCCAAAACCCAATTCCCATCTCAATCCCAAACCCCAATCCCGATACCAAAACCCAACCCCCATCTCAATCCCAAAACCCAATCCCAATCCCAAAACCCAATTCCCATCTCAATCCCAAACCCCAATCCCAATTCCAAAACACAATCCCAATCCCAAAACCCAATTCCCATCTCAATCCCAAACCCCAATCCCGATACCAAAACCCAACCCCCATCTCAATCCCAAAACCCAATCCCAATCCCAAAACCCAATTCCCATCTCAATCCCAAACCCCAATCCCGATACCAAAACCCAACCCCCATCTCAATCCCAAAACGCAATCCCAATCCCAAAACCCAATTCCCATCTCAATCCCAAACCCCAATCCCGATACCAAAACCCAACCCCCATCTCAATCCCAAAACCCAATCCCAATCCCAAAACCCAATTCCCATCTCAATCCCAAACCCCAATCCCGATACCAAAACCCAACCCCCATCTCAATCCCAAAACCCAATCCCAATCCCAAAACCCAATTCCCATCTCAATCCCAAACCCCAATCCCGATACCAAAACCCAACCCCCATCTCAATCCCAAAACCCAATCCCAATCCCAAAACCCAATTCCCATCTCAATCCCAAACCCCAATCCCAATTCCAAAACACAATCCCAATCCCAAAACCCAATCCCCATCTCAATCCCAAAACGCAATCCCAATCCCAAAACCCAATTGCCATCTCAATCCCAAACCCCAATCCCAATCCCAAAACCCAATTCCCATCTCAATCCCAAACCCCAATCCCGATACCAAAACCCAACCCCCATCTCAATCCCAAAACCCAATCCCAATCCCAAAACCCAATTCCCATCTCAATCCCAAACCCCAATCCCAATTCCAAAACACAATCCCAATCCCAAAACCCAATCCCCATCTCAATCCCAAAACGCAATCCCAATCCCAAAACCCAATTGCCATCTCAATCCCAAACCCCAATCCCAATCCCAAAACCCAATTCCCATCTCAATCCCAAACCCCAATCCCAATTCTAAAACCCAATCCCCATCTCAATCCCAAAACCCAATCCCAAACTGGAGCCTGGGCCTTTCCTGCTCCCTGTGTGTGGGGCTCAGTACCACACCGGGTGTGGGATCAGGTTAACCCAGCCCAGGCCGGGAATGGAGCCTGGGCCTTTCCTGCTCTGTGTGTGTAGAGCTCGGTACCACACCGGGTGTGGGATCAGGTTAACCCAGCACAGGCCGGGAATGGAGCCTGGTCCTTTCCTGCTCTGTCTGTGTGTGGGGCTCAGTACCACACCGGGTCTGGGATCAGGCTAACTGAGCACAGGCCGGGAATGGAGCCTGGGCCTTTCCTGATCTGTGCTTGGGGCTCAGGAGCTGGGAGACGTGTCTCTTACCCAACACGGTGATGTAGGCCCTGCTCGATCCTTCAACCACATCTCCTGGGACCTGGAGGTGAATCTTCTCAGTGATCATCTTGCCTGGAATGGAGAAAATCACCAGGTTACACACGATGGACATTACTGTATAATATTGGTGTCGGACCACCCACACTGTCCACTTCTCCTACACCCTTACCATTAACCCTTCCGCCCCCAAACCCCTTCTAATTTCCTTCTCTGCTTGACTCCATTTACACTGCCGGCTCCATCATCACTCCTGGATTAATGATCCCACAGCTCAATCGCATACCCGTGTTAGAGAATCGCCCAGGTCTCCCTCACCCCCATGTCCCCCGTGTCCTCCTGACTCATCATCTCTCCACCTCCAGGGAGGGAACAGTGACAATCTCTGACCTCCAGTCTCCAACATCTCCATCTGTCTCCCTCTCTGTCCCTCTCTGTCTCTCTCTCTCTCCCTCTGTCTCTCTCTCCCTCTGTCCCTCTCTGTCTCTCTCTCTCTCCCTCTGTCTCTCTCTCTCTCTCTCTCTTTCTGTCTGTCTATCTGTCTCTCTCTGTCTGTCCCTCTCTCTGTCTCTCTCCCTCTCTCTCTCTGTCCCACTCAGTCTCTCTCTCTGTCTGTCTCTCTCTCTCTCTCTGTCGCACGCTCGCTCTCTGTCTCTCCCTATGTCTCTCTCTATGTCTCTGTCACTCTCTCTCTGTCACTCTGTCTCTCTCCCTCTGTCTCTCTCTCTCTGTGTCTCTCTCTCTCTCTCTCTCTGTCTCTCTCTCTCTCTCTGTCTCTGTCTGTCTCTCTCTCTCTGTCTGTCTCTCTCTGTCTGTCTCTCTCTGTCTGTCTCTCAATGTCTCTCTCTATGTCTCTCTCTGTCACTCTCTCTCTGTCACTCTCTCTCCCTCCCTCTGTCTCTTTCTCTCTGTCTCTCTCTCTCACTCTCTGTCTGACTCTCTCTCTCCCTCTGTCTCTCTCTCTGTCTCTCTCTCTGTCACTCCCTCTCTGCCGCTCCCTCTGTCTCTCTCTGTCTCTCCCTCTGTCTCTCTCTCTGTCTCTCTCTCTGTCACTCCCTCTCTGCCACTCTCTCCCTCTCTCCCTCTGTCTCTCTCTCCCTCTCTGTCTTTCTCTCTCTCTCTGTCTCTCTCTCCCTCTCTGTCTCTCTCTCTCACTCTCCCTCTCAATGTCCTACATTTCTGAGTTTTGTATCTCTGTATTAAACTGTATCTCATGTCTCTGTCCTTCTGAAGACTGTTACTATCCTCCACAAGCTTTCCTACATTTCTGAGTTTTGTATCTCTGTATTAAACTGTATCCCATGTATCTGTCCTTCTGAAGACTGTTACTATCCTCCACAATCTTCCCTACATTTCTGAGTTTTGTATCTCTGTATTAAACTGTATCTCATGTCTCTGTCCTTCTGAAGACTGTTACTATCCTCCACAACCTTTCCTACATTTCTGAGTTTTGTATCTCTGTATTAAACTGTATCTCATGTCTCTGTCCTTCTGAAGACTGTTACTATCCTCCACAAGCTTTCCTACATTTCTGAGTTTTGTATCTCTGTATTAAACTGTATCTCATGTCTCTGTCCTTCTGAAGACTGTTACTATCCTCCACAACCTTTCCTACATTTCTGAGTTTTGTATCTCTGTATTAAACTGTATCTCATGTCTCTGTCCTTCTGAAGACTGTTACTATCCTCCACAATCTTCCCTACATTTCTGAGTTTTGTATCTCTGTATTAAACTGTATCTCATGTCTCTGTCCTTCTGAAGACTGTTACTATCCTCCACAATCTTTCCTACATTTCTGAGTTTTGTATCTCTGTATTAAACTGTATCTCATGTCTCTGTCCTTCTGAAGACTGTTACTATCCTCCACAACCTTTCCTACATTTCTGAGTTTTGTATCTCTGTATTAAACTGTATCTCATGTCTCTGTCCTTCTGAAGACTGTTACTATCCTCCACAAGCTTTCCTACATTTCTGAGTTTTGTATCTCTGTATTAAACTGTATCTCATGTCTCTGTCCTTCTGAAGACTGTTACTATCCTCCACAACCTTTCCTACATTTCTGAGTTTTGTATCTCTGTATTAAACTGTATCTCATGTCTCTGTCCTTCTGAAGACTGTTACTATCCTCCACAACCTTTCCTACATTTCTGAGTTTTGTATCTCTGTATGAAACTGTATCTCATGTCTCTGTCCTTCTGAAGACTGTTACTATCCTCCACAATCTTCCCTACATTTCTGAGTTTTGTATCTCTGTATTAAACTGTATCTCATGTCTCTGTCCTTCTGAAGACTGTTACTATCCTCCACAACCTTTCCTACATTTCTGAGTTTTGTATCTCTGTATTAAACTGTATCTCATGTCTCTGTCCTTCTGAAGACTGTTACTATCCTCCACAACCTTTCCTACATTTCTGAGTTTTGTATCTCTGTATTAAACTGTATCTCATGTCTCTGTCCTTCTGAAGACTGTTACTATCCTCCACAACTTTTCCTACATTTCTGAGTTTTGTATCTCTGTATTAAACTGTATCTCATGTCTCTGTCCTTCTGAAGACTGTTACTATCCTCCACAACCTTTCCTACATTTCTGAGTTTTATATCTCTGTATTAAACTGTATCTCATGTCTCTGTCCTTCTGAAGACTGTTACTATCCTCCACAACCTTTCCTACATTTCTGAGTTTTGTATCTCTGTATTAAACTGTATCTCATGTCTCTGTCCTTCTGAAGACTGTTACTATCCTCCACAACCTTCCCTACATTTCTGAGTTTTATATCTCTGTATTAAACTGTATCTCATGTCTCTGTCCTTCTGAAGACTGTTACTATCCTCCACAACCTTTCCTACATTTCTGAGTTTTGTATCTCTGTATTAAACTGTATCTCATGTCTCTGTCCTTCTGAAGACTGTTACTATCCTCCACAACCTTTCCTACATTTCTGAGTTTTGTATCTCTGTATTAAACTGTATCTCATGTCTCTGTCCTTCTGAAGACTGTTACTATCCTCCACAACCTTTCCTACATTTCTGAGTTTTGTATCTTTGTATCAAACTGTATCTCATGTCTCTGTCCTTCTGAAGACTGTTACTATCCTCCACAACCTTTCCTACATTTCTGAGTTTTGTATCTCTGTATTAAACTGTATCTCATGTCTCTGTCCTTCTGAAGACTGTTACTATCCTCCACAATCTTCCCTACATTTCTGAGTTTTGTATCTCTGTATTAAACTGTATCTCATGTCTCTGTACTTCTGAAGACTGTTACTATCCTCCACAAGCTTTCCTACATTTCTGAGTTTTATATCTCTGTATTAAACTGTATCTCATGTCTCTGTCCTTCTGAAGACTGTTACTATCCTCCACAATCTTTCCTACATTTCTGAGTTTTATATCTCTGTATTAAACTGTATCTCATGTCTCTGTCCTTCTGAAGACTGTTACTATCCTCCACAACCTTTCCTACATTTCTGAGTTTTATATCTCTGTATTAAACTGTATCTCATGTCTCTGTACTTCTGAAGACTGTTACTATCCTCCACAAGCTTTCCTACATTTCTGAGTTTTGTATCTCTGTATTAAACTTTATCTCATGTCTCTGTCCTTCTCAAGACTGTTACTATCCTCCACAACCTTTCCTACATTTCTGAGTTTTATATCTCTGTATTAAACTGTATCTCATGTCTCTGTCCTTCTGAAGACTGTTACTATCCTCCACAACCTTTCCTACATTTCTGAGTTTTGTATGTCTGTATTAAACTGTATCTCATGTCTCTGTACTTCTGAAGACTGTTACTATCCTCCACAGGCTTTCCTACATTTCTGAGTTTTGTAACTCTGTATTAAACTGTATCTCATGTCTCTGTCCTTCTGAAGACTGTTACTATCCTCCACAACCTTTCCTACATTTCTGAGTTTTGTATGTCTGTATTAAACTGTATCTCATGTCTCTGTCCTTCTGAAGACTGTTACTATCCTCCACAACCTTTCCTACATTTCTGAGTTTTGTATCTCTGTATTAAACTGTATCTCATGTCTCTGTACTTCTGAAGACTGTTACTATCCTCCACAATCTTTCCTACATTTCTGAGTTTTGTATCTCTGTATTAAACTGTATCTCATGTCTCTGTCCTTCTGAAGACTGTTACTATCCTCCACAAGCTTTCCTACATTTCTGAGTTTTGTATCTCTGTATTAAACTGTATCTCATGTCTCTGTCCTTCTGAAGACTGTTACTGTCCTCCACAACCTTTCCTACATTTCTGAGTTTTATATCTCTGTATTAAACTGTATCTCATGTCTCTGTCCTTCTGAAGACTGTTACTATCCTCCACAGCCTTTCCTACATTTCTGAGTTTTGTATCTCTGTATTAAACTGTATCTCATGTCTCTGTCCTTATCTCTGTATTAAACTGTATCTCATGTCTCTGTCCTTCTGAAGACTGTTACTATCCTCCACAACCTTTCCTACATTTCTGAGTTTTATATCTCTGTATTAAACTGTATCCCATGTCTCTGTCCTTCTGAAGACTGTTACTATCCTCCACAACCTTTCCTACATTTCTGAGTTTTATATCTCTGTATTAAACTGTATCTCATGTCTCTGTCCTTCTGAAGACTGTTACTATCCCCCACAATCTTTCCTACATTTCTGAGTTTTGTATCTCTGTATTAAACTGTATCCCATGTCTCTGTCCTTCTGAAGACTGTTACTATCCTCCACAACCTTTCCTACATTTCTGAGATTTATATCTCTGTATTAAACTGTATCCCATGTCTCTGTCCTTCTGAAGACTGTTACTATCCTCCACAACCTTTCCTACATTTCTGAGTTTTGTATCTCTGTATTAAACTGTATCTCATGTCTCTGTCCTTCTGAAGACTGTTACTATCCTCCACAATCTTTCCTACATTTCTGAGTTTTGTATCTCTGTATTAAACTGTATCTCATGTCTCTGTCCTTCTGAAGACTGTTACTATCCTCCACAACCTTTCCTACATTTCTGAGTTTTGTATCTCTGTATTAAACTGTATCTCATGTCTCTGTCCTTCTGAAGACTGTTACTATCCTCCACAACCTTTCCTACATTTCTGAGTTTTGTTCCATCTGCAAACTTTGAATTTATACCTTGTGGACCCAAGTCCAGCTCATGAATATATATCATAAAAACCAGTTATCCTAATCCTGAGCCCTGCACAATCGGATGGTAAATGTCCCTCCGGTCTGAGGTACAACCCTTCCCCAATATTCTCTGCTTCTGTCCCTGACTCAATTCCATACTCAGTGTCGATGGAATGTCCAGTGACTCCCCCACATCACAGAGTCAGTGCTGAGTGACAATCCCCTCCATCATTCCCACTCACCCTCTCCCACAGACTGGGAGCTTGACATTGAGCCTTTTTAATCAGCCAGCGTTTCGACAGAATTACTGTACCTGCAGGACAGAGGAAGGAGCTGTGAGTCAGTTCAGTCTCAGTTCCCTCGGGCTGTAACACAGGGAAGAGAGAGAGAGAGAGTCAGAGTGAAAATCTGCAAGAGAGAAAGAGAGAGAGAGAGAGTCAGAGAGAGTGAAAATCTGCAAGATAGAGAGGGAGAGTCAAAGAGAGTGAAAATCTGCAAAATAGAGAGAGAGTCAGAGAGAGTGAAAATCTGCAAGATAGAGACAGCGAGTCAAAGAGAGTGAAAATCTGCAAAATAGAGAGAGAGAGTCAGAGAGAGTGAAAACCCACGAGAGAGAGAGAGTGAAAATCTGCAAGATAGAGAGAGCGAGTCAAAGAGAGTGAAAATCTGCAAAATAGAGAGAGAGAGTCAGAGAGAGTGAAAACCCACGAGAGAGAGAGAGTGAAAATCTGCAAGAGAGAGAGAGAGAGAGTGATAATCTGTGAGAAACAGAGAGTCAGAGAGAGTGAAAATCTGCAAAATAGAGAGAGAGAGTCAGAGAGAAAAACTGCAAGAGAGAGAGAGAGTCAGAGAGAGAGAAAATCCACAGGAGAGAGAGAGAGAGACAGTGAAAATAGTCAGAGAGAGAGAAAATCCACAGGAGAGAGAGAGAGAGACAGTGAAAATCTGCAAGAGATAAAGAGAGTGAAAATCTGCAAGAGCGAGAGGGAGTCAGAGAGAGTGAAAATCTGCAAGAGAGAGAGTCAGAGAGAGTGAAAATCCACAAGAGAGAGAGAGAGTCAGAGAGAGAGAAAATCCACAGGAGAGAGTCAGAGAGAGTGAAAATCAACGAGAGAGAGAGAGAGAGAGTCCGAGAGAGTGAAAATCCACGAGAGAGAGAGAGAGAGTGAAAATCCACAAGAGAGAGGGAGAGTCAGAGAGAGTGAAAATCAACAAGAGAGTGAGAGAGAGAGTCAGAGAGAGTGAAAATCCACAAGAGAGAGAGAGAGAGAGTCAGAGAGAGTGAAAATGCACAAGAGAGAGAGAGAGAGTCAGAGAGAGTGAAAATCCACAAGAGAAAGAGAGAGAGTCAGAGAGAGTGAAAATGCACAAGAGGGAGAGAGAGAGTCAGAGAGAGTTAAAATCCACAAGAGAGAGAGAGAGAGTGTCAGAGAGAGTGAAAATCCACAAGAGAAAGAGAGAGAGTCAGAGAGAGTGAAAATCCACAAGAGAGAGAGAGAGAGAGTCAGAGAGAGTGAAAATCCACAAGAGAGAGAGAGTTAGAGAGAGTGAAAATCCACAGGAGAGAGAGAGTCAGAGAGAGTGAAAATCCACAGGAGAGAGAGAGAGTGAAAATCCACAAGAGAGAGAGAGAGAGTCAGAGAGAGTGAAAATGCACTGGAGAGAGAGAGAGTGAAAATCAATGAGAGAGAGAGAGAGAGTAAGAGAGAGTGAAAATCTACAAGAGAGAGAGAGAGAGAGTGCAAATCCACAAGAGAGAGAGAGTCAGAGAGAGTAAAAATCCACAAGAGAGAGAGAGAGATATAAAATCCACAAGAGAGAGAGAGAGAGTCAAAGAGAGTGAAAATCCACAAGGGAGAGAGAGAGTCAGAGAGAGTGAAAATGCACTGGAGAGAGAGAGAGTGAAAATCAATGAGAGAGAGAGTAAGAGAGAGTGTAAATCCACAAGAGAGAGAGAGTCAGAGAGAGTGAAAATCCACAAGAGAGAGAGAGTCAGAGAGAGTGAAAATCCACAAGAGAGAGAGAGAGAGTCAGACAGAGTGAAAAATCAACAAGAGAGAGAGAGAGAGTCGGAGAGAGTGAAAATCCACAAGAGAAAGAGAGAGAGTCAGAGAGAGTGAAAATCCACAAGAGAGAGAGAGAGCGAGTGAAAATCCACAAGAGAGAGAGAGAGAGTCAGAGAGAGTGAAAATCCACAAGAGAAAGAGAGAGAGTCAGAGAGAGTGAAAATCAACAAGAGAGAGAGAGTCAGAGAGAGTGAAAATCCACAAGAGAGAGAGAGTCAGAGAGAGTGAAAATCCACAAGAGAGAGAGAGAGAGTGAAAATCCACAAGAGAGAGAGAGTCAGAGAGAGTGAAAATCCACAAGAGAGAGAGAGTCAGAGAGAGTGAAAATCCACAAGAGAGAGAGAGAGAGTCAGAGCGAGTGAAAATCCACAAGAGAGAGAGAGAGAGTGAAAATCCACAAGAGAGAGAGAGAGAGTGAAAATCTGCGAGAAAGAGAGAGTCAGAGAGAGTGAAAATCTGCAAGAGAGAGAGAGAGAGTCAGAGAGAGTGAAAATCCAGAAGAGAGAGTCAGAGAGAGAGAGTCAGAGAGAGTGAAAATCCACAAGAGAGAGAGAGAGAGTCAGAGAGAGTGAAAATCCACAAGAGAGAGAGAGAGCGAGTGAAAATCCACAAGAGAGAGAGAGAGAGTCAGAGAGAGTGAAAATCCACAAGAGAAAGAGAGAGAGTCATAGTGAGTGAAAATCCACAAGAGAGAGAGAGTGAAAATCTGCAAGATAGAGAGAGCGAGTCAGAGAGAGTGAAAATCTGCAAAATAGAGAGAGAGAGTCAGAGAGAGTGAAAACCCACGAGAGAGAGAGAGTGAAAATCAACAAGAGAGAGAGAGTCAGAGAGAGTGAAAATCCACAAGAGAGAGAGAGTGAAAATCTGCAAGATAGAGAGAGCGAGTCAGAGAGAGTGAAAATCTGCAAAATAGAGAGAGAGAGTCAGAGAGAGTGAAAACCCACGAGAGAGAGAGAGTGAAAATCTGCAAGATAGAGAGAGCGAGTCAAAGAGAGTGAAAATCTGCAAAATAGAGAGAGAGAGTCAGAGAGAGTGAAAACCCACGAGAGAGAGAGAGTGAAAATCTGCAAGAGAGAGAGAGAGAGAGTGATAATCTGTGAGAAACAGAGAGTCAGAGAGAGTGAAAATCTGCAAAATAGAGAGAGAGAGTCAGAGAGAAAAACTGCAAGAGAGAGAGAGAGTCAGAGAGAGAGAAAATCCACAGGAGAGAGAGAGAGAGACAGTGAAAATCTGCAAGAGATAAAGAGAGTGAAAATCTGCAAGAGCGAGAGGGAGTCAGAGAGAGTGAAAATCTGCAAGAGAGAGAGTCAGAGAGAGTGAAAATCCACAAGAGAGAGAGAGAGTCAGAGAGAGAGAAAATCCACAGGAGAGAGAGACTCAGAGAGAGTGAAAATCAACGAGAGAGAGGGAGAGTCAGAGAGAGTGAAAATCAACAAGAGAGTGAGAGAGAGAGTCAGAGAGAGTGAAAATCCACAAGAGAGAGAGAGAGAGAGTCAGAGGGAGTGAAAATCCACAAGAGAGAGAGAGAGAGTCAGAGAGAGTGAAAATCCACAAGAGAGAGAGAGAGAGAGTCAGAGAGAGTG
The DNA here is from genome assembly GCF_036365525.1 of Heterodontus francisci. NCBI lineage: Eukaryota > Metazoa > Chordata > Chondrichthyes > Heterodontiformes > Heterodontidae > Heterodontus > Heterodontus francisci. The sequence goes on from NW_027140934.1 coordinate 115,029, forward strand.
AAAATCCACAAGAGAGAGAGAGTTAGAGAGAGTGAAAATCCACAGGAGAGAGAGAGTCAGAGAGAGTGAAAATCCACAGGAGAGAGAGAGAGTGAAAATCCACAAGAGAGAGAGAGAGAGTCAGAGAGAGTGAAAATGCACTGGAGAGAGAGAGAGTGAAAATCAATGAGAGAGAGAGAGAGAGTAAGAGAGAGTGAAAATCTACAAGAGAGAGAGAGAGAGAGTGCAAATCCACAAGAGAGAGAGAGTCAGAGAGAGTAAAAATCCACAAGAGAGAGAGAGAGATATAAAATCCACAAGAGAGAGAGAGAGAGTCAAAGAGAGTGAAAATCCACAAGGGAGAGAGAGAGTCAGAGAGAGTGAAAATGCACTGGAGAGAGAGAGAGTGAAAATCAATGAGAGAGAGAGTAAGAGAGAGTGTAAATCCACAAGAGAGAGAGAGTCAGAGAGAGTGAAAATCCACAAGAGAGAGAGAGTCAGAGAGAGTGAAAATCCACAAGAGAGAGAGAGAGAGTCAGACAGAGTGAAAAATCAACAAGAGAGAGAGAGAGAGTCGGAGAGAGTGAAAATCCACAAGAGAAAGAGAGAGAGTCAGAGAGAGTGAAAATCCACAAGAGAGAGAGAGAGCGAGTGAAAATCCACAAGAGAGAGAGAGAGAGTCAGAGAGAGTGAAAATCCACAAGAGAAAGAGAGAGAGTCAGAGAGAGTGAAAATCAACAAGAGAGAGAGAGTCAGAGAGAGTGAAAATCCACAAGAGAGAGAGAGTCAGAGAGAGTGAAAATCCACAAGAGAGAGAGAGAGAGTGAAAATCCACAAGAGAGAGAGAGTCAGAGAGAGTGAAAATCCACAAGAGAGAGAGAGTCAGAGAGAGTGAAAATCCACAAGAGAGAGAGAGAGAGTCAGAGCGAGTGAAAATCCACAAGAGAGAGAGAGAGAGTGAAAATCCACAAGAGAGAGAGAGAGAGTGAAAATCTGCGAGAAAGAGAGAGTCAGAGAGAGTGAAAATCTGCAAGAGAGAGAGAGAGAGTCAGAGAGAGTGAAAATCCAGAAGAGAGAGTCAGAGAGAGAGAGTCAGAGAGAGTGAAAATCCACAAGAGAGAGAGAGAGAGTCAGAGAGAGTGAAAATCCACAAGAGAGAGAGAGAGCGAGTGAAAATCCACAAGAGAGAGAGAGAGAGTCAGAGAGAGTGAAAATCCACAAGAGAAAGAGAGAGAGTCAGAGAGAGTGAAAATCAACAAGAGAGAGAGAGTCAGAGAGAGTGAAAATCCACAAGAGAGAGAGAGTGAAAATCTGCAAGATAGAGAGAGCGAGTCAGAGAGAGTGAAAATCTGCAAAATAGAGAGAGAGAGTCAGAGAGAGTGAAAACCCACGAGAGAGAGAGAGTGAAAATCTGCAAGATAGAGAGAGCGAGTCAAAGAGAGTGAAAATCTGCAAAATAGAGAGAGAGAGTCAGAGAGAGTGAAAACCCACGAGAGAGAGAGAGTGAAAATCTGCAAGAGAGAGAGAGAGAGAGTGATAATCTGTGAGAAACAGAGAGTCAGAGAGAGTGAAAATCTGCAAAATAGAGAGAGAGAGTCAGAGAGAAAAACTGCAAGAGAGAGAGAGAGTCAGAGAGAGAGAAAATCCACAGGAGAGAGAGAGAGAGACAGTGAAAATCTGCAAGAGATAAAGAGAGTGAAAATCTGCAAGAGCGAGAGGGAGTCAGAGAGAGTGAAAATCTGCAAGAGAGAGAGTCAGAGAGAGTGAAAATCCACAAGAGAGAGAGAGAGTCAGAGAGAGAGAAAATCCACAGGAGAGAGAGACTCAGAGAGAGTGAAAATCAACGAGAGAGAGGGAGAGTCAGAGAGAGTGAAAATCAACAAGAGAGTGAGAGAGAGAGTCAGAGAGAGTGAAAATCCACAAGAGAGAGAGAGAGAGAGTCAGAGGGAGTGAAAATCCACAAGAGAGAGAGAGAGAGTCAGAGAGAGTGAAAATCCACGAGAGAGAGAGAGAGAGTGAAAATCCACAAGAGAGAGGGAGAGTCAGAGAGAGTGAAAATCAACAAGAGAGTGAGAGAGAGAGTCAGAGAGAGTGAAAATCCACAAGAGAGAGAGAGAGAGAGTCAGAGGGAGTGAAAATCCACAAGAGAGAGAGAGAGAGTCAGAGAGAGTGAAAATCCACAAGAGAAAGAGAGAGAGTCAGAGAGAGTGAAAATGCACAAGAGGGAGAGAGAGAGTCAGAGAGAGTTAAAATCCACAAGAGAGAGAGAGAGAGTGTCAGAGAGAGTGAAAATCCACAAGAGAAAGAGAGAGAGAGTCAGAGAGAGTGAAAATCCACAAGAGAGAGAGAGTTAGAGAGAGTGAAAATCCACAGGAGAGAGAGAGTCAGAGAGAGTGAAAATCCACAGGAGAGAGAGAGAGTGAAAATCCACAAGAGAGAGAGAGAGAGTCAGAGAGAGTGAAAATGCACTGGAGAGAGAGAGAGTGAAAATCAATGAGAGAGAGAGAGAGAGTAAGAGAGAGTGAAAATCTACAAGAGAGAGAGAGAGAGAGTGCAAATCCACAAGAGAGAGAGAGTCAGAGAGAGTAAAAATCCACAAGAGAGAGAGAGAGATATAAAATCCACAAGAGAGAGAGAGAGTCAAAGAGAGTGAAAATCCACAAGGGAGAGAGAGAGTCAGAGAGAGTGAAAATGCACTGGAGAGAGAGAGAGTGAAAATCAATGAGAGAGAGAGAGAGAGTAAGAGAGAGTGTAAATCCACAAGAGAGAGAGAGTCAGAGAGAGTGAAAATCCACAAGAGAGAGAGAGTCAGAGAGAGTGAAAATCCACAAGAGAGAGAGAGAGAGTCAGACAGAGTGAAAAATCAACAAGAGAGAGAGAGAGAGTCGGAGAGAGTGAAAATCCACAAGAGAAAGAGAGAGAGTCAGAGAGAGTGAAAATCCAAAAGAGAGAGAGAGAGCGAGTGAAAATCCACAAGAGAGAGAGAGAGAGTCAGAGAGAGTGAAAATCCACAAGAGAAAGAGAGAGAGTCAGAGAGAGTGAAAATCAACAAGAGAGAGAGAGTCAGAGAGAGTGAAAATCCACAAGAGAGAGAGAGTCAGAGAGAGTGAAAATCCACAAGAGAGAGAGAGAGCGAGTGAAAATCCACAAGAGAGAGAGAGAGAGTCAGAGAGAGTGAAAATCCACAAGAGAAAGAGAGAGAGTCAGAGAGAGTGAAAATCAACAAGAGAGAGAGAGTCAGAGAGAGTGAAAATCCACAAGAGAGAGAGAGAGAGTGAAAATCCACAAGAGAGAGAGAGTCAGAGAGAGTGAAAATCCACAAGAGAGAGAGAGTCAGAGAGAGTGAAAATCCACAAGAGAGAGAGAGAGAGTCAGAGAGAGTGAAAATCCACAAGAGAAAGAGAGAGAGTCAGAGAGAGTGAAAATCAACAAGAGAGAGAGAGTCAGAGAGAGTGAAAATCCACAAGAGAGAGAGAGTCAGAGAGAGTGAAAATCCACAAGAGAGAGAGAGAGAGTGAAAATCCACAAGAGAGAGAGAGTCAGAGAGAGTGAAAATCCACAAGAGAGAGAGAGTCAGAGAGAGTGAAAATCCACAAGAGAGAGAGAGAGAGTCAGAGCGAGTGAAAATCCACAAGAGAGAGAGAGAGAGTGAAAATCCACAAGAGAGAGAGAGAGAGTGAAAATCTGCGAGAAAGAGAGAGTCAGAGAGAGTGAAAATCTGCAAGAGAGAGAGAGAGAGTCAGAGAGAGTGAAAATCCAGAAGAGAGAGTCAGAGAGAGAGAGTCAGAGAGAGTGAAAATCCACAAGAGAGAGAGAGAGAGTCAGAGAGAGTGAAAATCCACAAGAGAGAGAGAGAGCGAGTGAAAATCCACAAGAGAGAGAGAGAGAGTCAGAGAGAGTGAAAATCCACAAGAGAAAGAGAGAGAGTCAGAGAGAGTGAAAATCAACAAGAGAGAGAGAGTCAGAGAGAGTGAAAATCCACAAGAGAGAGAGAGTGAAAATCTGCAAGATAGAGAGAGCGAGTCAGAGAGAGTGAAAATCTGCAAAATAGAGAGAGAGAGTCAGAGAGAGTGAAAACCCACGAGAGAGAGAGAGTGAAAATCTGCAAGATAGAGAGAGCGAGTCAAAGAGAGTGAAAATCTGCAAAATAGAGAGAGAGAGTCAGAGAGAGTGAAAACCCACGAGAGAGAGAGAGTGAAAATCTGCAAGAGAGAGAGAGAGAGAGTGATAATCTGTGAGAAACAGAGAGTCAGAGAGAGTGAAAATCTGCAAAATAGAGAGAGAGAGTCAGAGAGAAAAACTGCAAGAGAGAGAGAGAGTCAGAGAGAGAGAAAATCCACAGGAGAGAGAGAGAGAGACAGTGAAAATCTGCAAGAGATAAAGAGAGTGAAAATCTGCAAGAGCGAGAGGGAGTCAGAGAGAGTGAAAATCTGCAAGAGAGAGAGTCAGAGAGAGTGAAAATCCACAAGAGAGAGAGAGAGTCAGAGAGAGAGAAAATCCACAGGAGAGAGAGACTCAGAGAGAGTGAAAATCAACGAGAGAGAGGGAGAGTCAGAGAGAGTGAAAATCAACAAGAGAGTGAGAGAGAGAGTCAGAGAGAGTGAAAATCCACAAGAGAGAGAGAGAGAGAGTCAGAGGGAGTGAAAATCCACAAGAGAGAGAGAGAGAGTCAGAGAGAGTGAAAATCCACGAGAGAGAGAGAGAGAGTGAAAATCCACAAGAGAGAGGGAGAGTCAGAGAGAGTGAAAATCAACAAGAGAGTGAGAGAGAGAGTCAGAGAGAGTGAAAATCCACAAGAGAGAGAGAGAGAGAGTCAGAGGGAGTGAAAATCCACAAGAGAGAGAGAGAGAGTCAGAGAGAGTGAAAATCCACAAGAGAAAGAGAGAGAGTCAGAGAGAGTGAAAATGCACAAGAGGGAGAGAGAGAGTCAGAGAGAGTTAAAATCCACAAGAGAGAGAGAGAGAGTGTCAGAGAGAGTGAAAATCCACAAGAGAAAGAGAGAGAGAGTCAGAGAGAGTGAAAATCCACAAGAGAGAGAGAGTTAGAGAGAGTGAAAATCCACAGGAGAGAGAGAGTCAGAGAGAGTGAAAATCCACAGGAGAGAGAGAGAGTGAAAATCCACAAGAGAGAGAGAGAGAGTCAGAGAGAGTGAAAATGCACTGGAGAGAGAGAGAGTGAAAATCAATGAGAGAGAGAGAGAGAGTAAGAGAGAGTGAAAATCTACAAGAGAGAGAGAGAGAGAGTGCAAATCCACAAGAGAGAGAGAGTCAGAGAGAGTAAAAATCCACAAGAGAGAGAGAGAGATATAAAATCCACAAGAGAGAGAGAGAGAGTCAAAGAGAGTGAAAATCCACAAGGGAGAGAGAGAGTCAGAGAGAGTGAAAATGCACTGGAGAGAGAGAGAGTGAAAATCAATGAGAGAGAGAGAGAGAGTAAGAGAGAGTGTAAATCCACAAGAGAGAGAGAGTCAGAGAGAGTGAAAATCCACAAGAGAGAGAGAGTCAGAGAGAGTGAAAATCCACAAGAGAGAGAGAGAGAGTCAGACAGAGTGAAAAATCAACAAGAGAGAGAGAGAGAGTCGGAGAGAGTGAAAATCCACAAGAGAAAGAGAGAGAGTCAGAGAGAGTGAAAATCCACAAGAGAGAGAGAGAGCGTGTGAAAATCCACAAGAGAGAGAGAGAGAGTCAGAGAGAGTGAAAATCCACAAGAGAAAGAGAGAGAGTCAGAGAGAGTGAAAATCAACAAGAGAGAGAGAGTCAGAGAGAGTGAAAATCCACAAGAGAGAGAGAGTCAGAGAGAGTGAAAATCCACAAGAGAGAGAGAGAGCGAGTGAAAATCCACAAGAGAGAGAGAGAGAGTCAGAGAGAGTGAAAATCCACAAGAGAAAGAGAGAGAGTCAGAGAGAGTGAAAATCAACAAGAGAGAGAGAGTCAGAGAGAGTGAAAATCCACAAGAGAGAGAGAGTCAGAGAGAGTGAAAATCCACAAGAGAGAGAGAGAGAGTGAAAATCCACAAGAGAGAGAGTCAGAGAGAGTGAAAATCCACAAGAGAGAGAGAGTCAGAGAGAGTGAAAATCCACAAGAGAGAGAGAGTCAGAGAGAGTGAAAATCCACAAGAGAGAGAGAGTCAGAGAGAGTGAAAATCCACAAGAGAGAGAGAGAGAGTCAGAGAGAGTGAAAATCCACAAGAGTCAGAGAGAGCGAGTCAGAGCGAGTGAAAATCCACAAGAGAGAGAGAGAGAGTGAAAATCTGCGAGAAAGAGAGAGTCAGAGAGAGTGAAAATCTGCAAGAGAGAGAGAGAGAGTCAGAGAGAGTGAAAATCCACAAGAGAGAGAGAGAGAGTGAAAATCCACAAGAGAGAGTCAGAGAGAGAGAGTCAGAGCGAGTGAAAATCCACAAGAGAGAGAGAGAGAGTGAAAATCCACAAGAGAGAGAGAGAGAGTGAAAATCTGCGAGAAAGAGAGAGTCAGAGAGAGTGAAAATCTGCAAGAGAGAGAGAGAGAGTCAGAGAGAGTGAAAATCCAGAAGAGAGAGTCAGAGAGAGAGAGTCAGAGAGAGTGAAAATCCACAAGAGAGAGAGAGAGAGTCAGAGAGAGTGAAAATCCACAAGAGAGAGAGAGAGAGAGAGAGTGAAAATCTGCGAGAAAGAGAGAGTCAGAGAGAGTGAAAATCTGCAAGAGAGAGAGAGTGAGTCAGAGAGAGTGAAAATCTGCAGAGAGAGTTAAAATCCACAAGAGAACGACAGAGAGTCAGAGAGAGTGAAAATCCACAGCAGAGAGAGAGAGTCAGAGAGAGTGAAAATCCACAAGAGAGAGAGAGTCAGAGAGAGTGAAAATCCACAAGAGAGAGTCAGAGAGAGTGAAAATTCACAAGAGAGAGAGAGTCAGAGAGAGTGAAAATCCACAAGAGAGAGAGAGTCAGAGAGAGTGAAAATCCACAAGAGAGAGAGAGTCAGAGAGAGTGAAAATCCACAAGAGAGAGAGAGAGTCAGAGAGAGTGAAAATCCACAAGAGAGAGAGAGTCAGAGAGAGTGAAAATCCACAAGAGAGAGAGAGAGTGAAAATCCATAAGAGAGAGAGAGTCAGAGAGAGTGAAAATCCACAAGAGAGAGAGAGAGATATAAAATCCACAAGAGAGAGAGAGAGAGAGTCAGAGAGAGTGAAAATCAACAAGAGAGAGAGAGAGAGAGTGAAATTCCACAAGAGAGAGAGAGAGTCAGAGACAGTGAAAATCCACTGGAGAGAGAGAGAGTGAAAATCAATGAGAGAGAGAGAGTAAGAGAGAGTGAAAATCCACAAGAGAGCGAGAGAGAGAGTGAAAATCCACAAGAGAAAGAGAGAGAGTCAGAGAGAGTGAAAATCCACAAGAGAGAGAGAGAGCGAGTGAAAATCCACAAGAGAGAGAGAGAGAGTCAGAGAGAGTGAAAATCCACAAGAGAAAGAGAGAGAGTCAGAGAGAGTGAAAATCAACAAGAGAGAGAGAGTCAGAGAGAGTGAAAATCCACAAGAGAGAGAGAGTCAGAGAGAGTGAAAATCCACAAGAGAGAGAGAGAGCGAGTGAAAATCCACAAGAGAGAGAGAGAGTCAGAGAGAGTGAAAATCCACAAGAGAAAGAGAGAGAGTCAGAGAGAGTGAAAATCCACAAGAGAGAGAGAGTCAGAGAGAGTGAAAATCCACAAGAGAGAGAGAGAGAGTGAAAATCCACAAGAGAGAGAGAGTCAGAGAGAGTGAAAATCCACAAGAGAGAGAGAGTCAGAGAGAGTGAAAATCCACAAGAGAGAGAGAGTCAGAGAGAGTGAAAATCCACAAGAGAGAGAGAGTCAGAGCGAGTGAAAATCCACAAGAGAGAGAGAGAGAGTGAAAATCTGCGAGAAAGAGAGAGTCAGAGAGAGTGAAAATCTGCAAGAGAGAGAGAGAGAGTCAGAGAGAGTGAAAATCCACAAGAGAGAGAGAGAGAGTGAAAATCCACAAGAGAGAGTCAGAGAGAGAGAGTCAGAGCGAGTGAAAATCCACAAGAGAGAGAGAGAGAGTGAAAATCCACAAGAGAGAGAGAGAGAGTGAAAATCTGCGAGAAAGAGAGAGTCAGAGAGAGTGAAAATCTGCAAGAGAGAGAGAGAGAGTCAGAGAGAGTGAAAATCCAGAAGAGAGAGTCAGAGAGAGAGAGAGTCAGAGAGAGTGAAAATCCACAAGAGAGAGAGAGAGAGTCAGAGAGAGTGAAAATCCACAAGAGAGAGAGAGAGAGAGTGTGAAAATCTGCGAGAAAGAGAGAGTCAGAGAGAGTGAAAATCTGCAAGAGAGAGAGAGAGAGTCAGAGAGAGTGAAAATCTGCAGAGAGTTAAAATCCACAAGAGAACGAGAGAGTCAGAGAGAGTGAAAATCCACAAGAGAGAGAGAGTCAGAGAGAGTGAAAATCCGCAAGAGAGAGAGAGTCAGAGAGAGTGAAAATCCACAAGAGAGAGGGAGAGAGTCAGAGAGAGTGAAAATTCACAAGAGAGAGAGAGTCAGAGAGAGTGAAAATCCACAAGAGAGAGAGAGTCAGAGAGAGTGAAAATCCACAAGAGAGAGTCAGAGAGAGTGAAAATCCACAAGAGAGAGAGAGTCAGAGAGAGTGAAAATCCACAAGAGAGAGAGAGAGAGTCAGAGAGAGTGAAAATCCACAAGAGAGAGAGAGTCAGAGAGGGTGAAAATCCACAAGAGAGAGAGAGTCAGAGAGAGTGAAAATCCACAAGAGAGAGAGAGAGTGAAAATCCATAAGAGAGAGAGAGTCAGAGAGAGTGAAAATCCACAAGAGAGAGAGAGATATAAAATCCACAAGAGAGAGAGAGAGAGTCAGAGAGAGTGAAAATCCACAAGAGAGAGAGAGAGTCAGACAGAGTGAAAATCAACAAGAGAGAGAGAGAGAGAGTGAAATTCCACAAGAGAGAGAGAGAGTCAGAGAGAGTGAAAATCCACTGGAGAGAGAGTGAAAATCAATGAGAGAGAGAGAGTAAGAGAGAGTGAAAATCCACAAGAGAGCGAGAGAGAGAGTGAAAATCCACAAGAGAGAGAGAGTCAGAGAGAGTGAAAATTCACAAGAGAGAGAGAGAGAGTCAGAGAGAGTGAAAATCTACAATAGAGAGTCAGAGAGAGTGTAAATCCACAAGAGAGAGAGAGAGAGTGAAACTTCACAAGAGAGAGAGAGACTGAGAGAGTGAAAATCCACAAGAGAAAGGGATAGTCAGAGAGAGTGAAAATCCACAAGAGAGAGAGAGAGAGTCAGAGAGAGTGAAAATCCAAATGAGAGAGAGAGTCAGAGAGAGTGAAAATCCACAGGAGAGAGAGAGAGTGAAAATCCACAGCAGAGAGAGAGAGTCAGAGAGAGTGAAAATCCACAAGAGAGAGAGAGAGAGTCAGAGAGAGTGAAAATCCAAATGAGAGAGAGAGTCAGAGAGAGTGAAAATCCACAGGAGAGAGAGAGAGTGAAAATCCACAGCAGAGAGAGAGAGTCAGAGAGAGTGAAAATCCACAAGAGAGAGGGAGAGAGTCAGAGAGAGTGAAAATCCACAAGAGAGAGAGAGTCAGAGAGAGTGAAAATCCACAAGAGAGAGTCAGAGAGAGTGAAAATCCACAAGAGAGAGAGAGTCAGAGAGAGTGAAAATCCACAAGAGAGAGAGAGTCAGAGAGGGTGAAAATCCACAAGAGAGAGAGAGTCAGAGAGAGTGAAAATCCACAAGAGAGAGAGAGTCAGAGAGGGTGAAAATCCACAAGAGAGAGTCAGAGAGAGTGAAAATCCACAAGAGAGAGAGAGAGAGAGTCAGAGCGAGTGAAAATCCACAAGAGAGAGAGAGAGAGAGTCAGAGAGAGTGAAAATCCACAAGAGAGAGGGAGAGAGTCAGAGAGAGTGAAAATCCACAAGAGAGAGAGAGTCAGAGAGAGTGAAAATCCACAAGAGAGAGTCAGAGAGAGTGAAAATTCACAAGAGAGAGAGAGTCAGAGAGAGTGAAAATCCATAAGAGAGAGAGAGTCAGAGAGAGTGAAAATCCACAAGAGAGAGAGAGTCAGAGAGAGTGAAAATCCACAAGAGAGAGAGAGTCAGAGAGAGTGAAAATCCACAAGAGAGAGAGAGAGAGAGAGTCAGAGAGAGTGAAAATCCACAAGAGAGAGAGAGTCAGAGAGGGTGAAAATCCACAAGAGAGAGAGAGTCAGAGAGAGTGAAAATCCACAAGAGAGAGAGAGAGAGAGTCAGAGAGGGTGAAAATCCACAAGAGAGAGAGAGTCAGAGAGAGTGAAAATCCACAAGAGAGAGAGAGAGAGAGTCAGAGAGAGTGAAAATCCACAAGAGAGAGAGAGTCAGAGAGGGTGAAAATCCACAAGAGAGATAGAGTCAGAGAGAGTGAAAATCCACAAGAGAGAGAGAGAGTGAAAATCCATAAGAGAGAGAGAGTCAGAGAGAGTGAAAATCCACAAGACAGAGAGAGATATAAAGTCCACAAGAGAGAGAGAGGGAGTCAGAGAGAGTGAAAATCCACAAGAGAGAGAGAGAGAGTCAGACAGAGTGAAAATCAACGAGAGAGAGAGAGAGAGTGAAATTCCACAAGAGAGAGAGAGAGTCAGAGAGAGTGAAAATCCACTGGAGAGAGAGAGAGTGAAAATCAATGAGAGAGAGAGAGTAAGAGAGAGTGAAAATCCACAAGAGAGCGAGAGAGAGAGTGAAAATCCACAAGAGAGAGAGAGTCAGAGAGCGTGAAAATTCACAAGAGAGAGAGAGAGAGTCAGGGAGAGTGAAAATCTACAATAGAGAGTCAGAGAGAGTGTAAATCCACAAGAGAGAGAGAGAGAGTGAAACTCCACAAGAGAGAGAGAGTCTGAGAGAGTGAAAATCCACAAGAGAGAGAGAGTCAGAGAGAGTGAAAATCCACAAGAGAGAGAGAGTCAGAGAGAGTGAAAATCCACAAGAGAGAGAGAGAGAGTCAGAGAGGGTGAAAATCCAAAGGAGAGAGAGAGTCAGAGAGAGTGAAAATCCACAGGAGAGAGAGAGAGAGTCAGAGAGGGTGAAAATCCAAAGGAGAGAGAGAGTCAGAGAGAGTGAAAATCCACAAGAGAGAGAGAGTCAGAGAGAGTGAAAATCCACAAGAGAGAGAGAGAGAGTCAGAGAGGGTGAAAATCCAAAGGAGAGAGAGAGTCAGAGAGAGTGAAAATCCACAAGAGACAGAGAGTCAGAGAGAGTGAAAATCTACAAGAGAGAGAGAGAGTCAGAGTGAGTGAAAATCCACAAGAGAGAGAGAGAGAGTGAAAATCCACAAGAGAGAGAGAGTCTGAGAGAGTGAAACTCCACAAGAGAGAGAGAGTCAGAGAGAGTGAAAATCCACAAGAGAGAGAGAGAGAGTCAGAGAGAGTGAAAATCCACAGGAGAGAGAGAGTCAGAGAGAGTGAAAATCCACAGGAGAGAGAGAGAGTGAAAATCCACAAGAGATAGAGAGAGTCAGAGAGAGTGAAAATCCACAAGAGAGAGAGAGAGTCAGAGAGAGTGAAAATCCACAAGAGAGAGAGAGAGAGTCAGAGAGAGTGAAAATCCACAGGAGAGAGAGAGTCAGAGACAGTGAAAATCCACAGGAGAGAGAGAGAGTGAAAATCCACAAGAGAGAGAGAGAGTCAGAGAGAGTGAAAATCCACAAGAGAGAGAGAGAGAGTGAAACTCCACAAGAGAGAGAGAGTCTGAGAGAGTGAAAATCCACAAGAGAGAGAGAGTCAGAGAGAGTGAAAATCCACAAGAGAGAGAGAGAGAGTCAGAGAGAGTGAAAATCCACAAGAGAGAGAGAGAGAGTGAAACTCCACAAGAGAGAGAGAGTCTGAGAGAGTGAAAATCCACAAGAGAGAGAGAGTCAGAGAGAGTGAAAATCCACAAGAGAGAGAGAGAGAGTCAGAGAGAGTGAAAATCCACAAGAGAAAGGGATAGTCAGAGAGAGTGAAAATACACAAGAGAGAGAGAGAGAGTGAGAGAGAGTGAAAATCCAAAGGAGAGAGAGAGTCAGAGAGAGTGAAAATCCACAGGAGAGAGAGAGAGTGAAAATCCACAAGAGAGAGAGAGTCAGAGAGAGTGAAAATCCACAAGAGAGAGAGAGGGTGAAAATCCACAAGAGAGAGAGAGTCTGAGAGAGTGAAAATCCACAAGAGAGAGAGAGTCTGAGAGAGTGAAAATCCACAAGAGAGAGAGAGTCAGAGAGAGTGAAAATCCACAAGAGAGAGTCAGAGAGAGTGAAAATCCACAAGAGAGAGAGAGAGAGTCAGAGAGAGTGAAAATCCACAGGAGAGAGAGAGTCAGAGAGAGTGAAAATCCACAAGAGAGAGTCAGAGAGAGTGAAAATCCACAAGAGAGAGAGAGTCAGAGAGAGTGAAAATCCACAAGAGAGAGAGAGTCAGAGAGAGTGAAAATCCACAAGAGAGAGTCAGAGAGAGTGAAAATCCACAAGAGAGAGAGAGTCAGAGAGAGTGAAAATCCACAAGAGAGAGAGAGAGAGTCAGAGAGAGTGAAAATCCACAAGAGAGAGAGAGTCAGAGAGGGTGAAAATCCACAAGAGAGAGAGAGTCAGAGAGAGTGAAAATCCACAAGAGAAAGGGATAGTCAGAGAGAGTGAAAATCCACAAGAGAGAGAGAGAGAGTCAGAGAGAGTGAAAATCCACAAGAGAGAGAGAGAGATATAAAATCCACAAGAGAGAGAGAGAGAGTCAGAGAGAGTGAAAATCGACAAGAGAGAGAGAGAGAGTCAGACAGAGTGAAAATCAACGAGAGAGAGAGAGAGTGAAATTCCACAAGAGAGAGAGAGAGTCAGAGAGAGTGAAAATCCACTGGAGAGAGAGAGAGTGAAAATCAATGAGAGAGAGAGAGTAAGAGAGAGTGAAAATCCACAAGAGAGCGAGAGAGAGAGTGAAAATCCACAAGAGAGAGAGAGTCAGAGAGAGTGAAAATTCACAAGAGAGAGAGAGAGAGTCAGAGAGAGTGAAAATCTACAATAGAGAGAGAGAGAGTGAAACTCCACAAGAGAGAGAGAGTCTGAGAGAGTGAAAATTCACAAGAGAGAGAGAGAGAGTCAGAGTGAAAATCTACAATAGAGAGTCAGAGAGAGTGAAAATCCACAAGAGAGAGAGAGAGAGTGAAACTCCACAAGAGAGAGAGAGTCTGAGAGAGTGAAAATCCACAAGAGAGAGAGAGTCAGAGAGAGTGAAAATCCACAAGAGAGAGAGAGAGAGTCAGAGAGAGTGAAAATCCACAAGAGAGAGAGAGTCAGAGAGAGTGAAACTCCACAAGAGAGAGAGAGAGTCAGAGAGAGTGAAAATCCACAAGAGAGAGAGAGTCAGAGAGAGTGAAAATCCACAAGAGAGAGAGAGTCAGAGAGAGTGAAAATCCACAAGAGAGAGAGAGTCAGAGAGAGTGAAAATCCACAAGAGAGAGAGAGAGAGTCAGAGAGAGTGAAAATCCAAAGGAGAGAGAGAGTCAGAGAGAGTGAAAATCCACAGGAGAGAGAGAGAGTGAAAATCCACAAGAGAGAGAGAGAGTCAGAGTGAGTGAAAATCCACAAGAGAGAGAGAGAGAGTGAAAATCCACAAGAGAGAGAGAGTCTGAGAGAGTGAAAATCCACAAGAGAGAGAGAGTCAGAGAGAGTGAAAATCCACAAGAGAAAGGGATAGTCAGAGAGAGTGAAAATCCACAAGAGAGAGAGAGAGAGTCAGAGAGAGTGAAAATCCACAGGAGAGAGAGAGTCAGAGAGAGTGAAAATCCACAGGAGAGAGAGAGAGTGAAAATCCACAAGAGAGAGAGAGAGTCAGAGAGAGTGAAAATCCACAAGAGAGAGAGTGAAAATCCACAAGAGAGAGAGAGAGTCAGAGAGAGTGAAAATCCACAAGAGAGAGTCAGAGAGAGTGTAAATCGACAAGAGAGAGAGAGAGGTTGAAACTCCACAAGAGAGAGAGAGTCTGAGAGAGTGAAAATCCACAAGAGAGAGAGAGTCAGAGAGAGTGAAAATCCACAAGAGAGAGAGAGTCAGAGAGAGTGAAAATCCACAAGAGAAAGGGATAGTCAGAGAGAGTGAAAATCCACAAGAGAGAGAGAGAGAGTCAGAGAGAGTGAAAATCCAAAGGATAGAGAGAGTCAGAGAGAGTGAAAATCCACAGGAGAGAGAGAGAGTGAAAATCCACAAGAGAGAGAGAGTCAGAGAGAGTGAAAATCTACAAGAGAGAGAGAGAGAGTGAAACTCCACAAGAGAGAGAGAGTCTGAGAGAGTGAAAATCCACAAGAGAGAGAGAGTCAGAGAGAGTGAAAATCCACAAGAGAGAGAGAGTCAGAGAGAGTGAAAATCCACAAGAGAAAGGGATAGTCAGAGAGAGTGAAAATCCACAAGAGAGAGAGAGAGTCAGAGAGAGTGAAAATCCACAAGAGAGAGTCGAGAGAGTGAAAATCCACAAGAGGGAGAGAGAGAGTCAGACAGAGTGAAAAATCAACAAGAGAGAGAGAGTCAGTGAGAGTGAAAATCCACAAGAGAGAGAGAGAGAGTCAGAGAGAGTGAAAATCCACAAGAGAGAGAGAGAGTGAAAATCCACAAGAGAGAGAGAGAGTCAGAGAGAGTGAAAATCCACAAGAGAGAGAGAGAGAGTGAAACTCCACAAGAGAGAGAGAGTCTGAGAGAGTGAAAATCCACAAGAGAGAGAGAGTCAGAGAGAGTGAAAATCCACAAGAGAGAGAGAGAGAGTCAGAGAGAGTGAAAATCCACAAGAAAGAGAGAGAGAGTGAAACTCCACAAGAGAGAGAGAGTCTGAGAGAGTGAAAATCCACAAGAGAGAGAGAGTCAGAGAGAGTGAAAATCCACAAGAGAGAGAGAGAGAGTCAGAGAGAGTGAAAATCCACAAGAGAAAGGGATAGTCAGAGAGAGTGAAAATACACAAGAGAGAGAGAGAGAGTGAGAGAGAGTGAAAATCCAAAGGAGAGAGAGAGTCAGAGAGAGTGAAAATCCACAGGAGAGAGAGAGAGTGAAAATCCACAAGAGAGAGAGAGTCAGAGAGAGTGAAAATCCACAAGAGAGAGAGAGAGTGAAAATCCACAAGAGAGAGAGAGTCTGAGAGAGTGAAAATCCACAAGAGAGAGAGAGTCTGAGAGAGTGAAAATCCACAAGAGAGAGTCAGAGAGAGTGAAAATCCACAAGAGAGAGAGAGGGTGAAAATCCACAAGAGAGAGAGAGTCTGAGAGAGTGAAAATCCACAAGAGAGAGAGAGTCTGAGAGAGTGAAAATCCACAAGAGAGAGAGAGTCAGAGAGAGTGAAAATCCACAAGAGAGAGTCAGAGAGAGTGAAAATCCACAAGAGAGAGAGAGAGAGTCAGAGAGAGTGAAAATCCACAGGAGAGAGAGAGTCAGAGAGAGTGAAAATCCACAAGAGAGAGTCAGAGAGAGTGAAAATCCACAAGAGAGAGAGAGTCAGAGAGAGTGAAAATCCACAAGAGAGAGAGAGTCAGAGAGAGTGAAAATCCACAAGAGAGAGAGAGTCAGAGAGAGTGAAAATCCACAAGAGAGAGTCAGAGAGAGTGAAAATCCACAAGAGAGAGA
Source organism: Heterodontus francisci (assembly GCF_036365525.1). Taxonomy (NCBI): domain Eukaryota; kingdom Metazoa; phylum Chordata; class Chondrichthyes; order Heterodontiformes; family Heterodontidae; genus Heterodontus; species Heterodontus francisci. Next base: position 130,579 of record NW_027140934.1, read on the forward strand.
GAGTCAGAGAGAGTGAAAATCCACAAGAGAGAGAGAGAGAGTCAGAGAGAGTGAAAATCCACAAGAGAGAGAGAGTCAGAGAGGGTGAAAATCCACAAGAGAGAGAGAGTCAGAGAGAGTGAAAATCCACAAGAGAAAGGGATAGTCAGAGAGAGTGAAAATCCACAAGAGAGAGAGAGAGAGTCAGAGAGAGTGAAAATCCACAAGAGAGAGAGAGAGATATAAAATCCACAAGAGAGAGAGAGAGAGTCAGAGAGAGTGAAAATCCACAAGAGAGAGAGAGAGAGTCAGACAGAGTGAAAATCAACGAGAGAGAGAGAGAGTGAAATTCCACAAGAGAGAGAGAGAGTCAGAGAGAGTGAAAATCCACTGGAGAGAGAGAGAGTGACAATCAATGAGAGAGAGAGAGTAAGAGAGAGTGAAAATCCACAAGAGAGCGAGAGAGAGATTGAAAATCCACAAGAGAGAGAGAGTCAGAGAGAGTGAAAATTCACAAGAGAGAGAGAGAGAGTCAGAGTGAAAATCTACAATAGAGAGTCAGAGAGAGTGAAAATCCACAAGAGAGAGAGAGAGAGTGAAACTCCACAAGAGAGAGAGAGTCTGAGAGAGTGAAAATCCACAAGAGAGAGAGAGTCAGAGAGAGTGAAAATCCACAAGAGAGAGAGAGAGAGTCAGAGAGAGTGAAAATCCACAAGAGAGAGAGAGTCAGAGAGAGTGAAACTCCACAAGAGAGAGAGAGAGTCAGAGAGAGTGAAAATCCACAAGAGAGAGAGAGTCAGAGAGAGTGAAAATCCACAAGAGAGAGAGAGTCAGAGAGAGTGAAAATCCACAAGAGAGAGAGAGTCAGAGAGAGTGAAAATCCACAAGAGAGAGAGAGAGAGTCAGAGAGAGTGAAAATCCAAAGGAGAGAGAGAGTCAGAGAGAGTGAAAATCCACAGGAGAGAGAGAGAGTGAAAATCCACAAGAGAGAGAGAGAGTCAGAGTCAGTGAAAATCCACAAGAGAGAGAGAGAGAGTGAAAATCCACAAGAGAGAGAGAGTCTGAGAGAGTGAAAATCCACAAGAGAGAGAGAGTCAGAGAGAGTGAAAATCCACAAGAGAAAGGGATAGTCAGAGAGAGTGAAAATCCACAAGAGAGAGAGAGAGAGTCAGAGAGAGTGAAAATCCACAGGAGAGAGAGAGTCAGAGAGAGTGAAAATCCACAGGAGAGAGAGAGAGTGAAAATCCACAAGAGAGAGAGAGAGTCAGAGAGAGTGAAAATCCACAAGAGAGAGAGAGAGTCAGAGAGAGTGAAAATCCACAAGAGAGAGAGAGAGTCAGAGAGAGTGAAAATCCACAAGAGAGAGTCAGAGAGAGTGTAAATCCACAAGAGAGAGAGAGAGGGTGAAACTCCACAAGAGAGAGAGAGTCTGAGAGAGTGAAAATCCACAAGAGAGAGAGAGTCAGAGAGAGTGAAAATCCACAAGAGAGAGAGAGTCAGAGAGAGTGAAAATCCACAAGAGAAAGGGATAGTCAGAGAGAGTGAAAATCCACAAGAGAGAGAGAGAGAGTCAGAGAGAGTGAAAATCCAAAGGATAGAGAGAGTCAGAGAGAGTGAAAATCCACAGGAGAGAGAGAGAGTGAAAATCCACAAGAGAGAGAGAGTCAGAGAGATATAAAATCCACAAGAGAGAGAGAGAGAGAGTGAAACTCCACAAGAGAGAGAGAGTCTGAGAGAGTGAAAATCCACAAGAGAGAGAGAGTCAGAGAGAGTGAAAATCCACAAGAGAGAGAGAGTCAGAGAGAGTGAAAATCCACAAGAGAAAGGGATAGTCAGAGAGAGTGAAAATCCACAAGAGAGAGAGAGAGAGTCAGAGAGAGTGAAAATCCAAAGGATAGAGAGAGTCAGAGAGAGTGAAAATCCACAGGAGAGAGAGAGAGAGTGAAACTCCACAAGAGAGAGAGAGTCTGAGAGAGTGAAAATCCACAAGAGAGAGAGAGTCAGAGAGAGTGAAAATTCACAAGAGAGAGAGAGTCAGAGAGAGTGAAAATCCACAAGAGAGAGTCAGAGAGAGTGAAAATCCACAAGAGAGAGAGAGTCAGAGAGAGTGAAAATCCACAAGAGAGAGAGAGTCAGAGAGAGTGAAAATCCACAGGAGAGAGAGAGTCAGAGATAGTGAAAATCCACAAGAGAGAGTCAGAGAGAGTGAAAATCCACAAGAGAGAGAGAGTCAGAGAGAGTGAAAATCCACAAGAGAGAGGGAGAGAGTCAGAGAGAGTGAAAATCCAGAAGAGAGAGAGAGTCAGAGAGAGTGAAAATCCACAAGAGAGAGAGAGTCAGAGAGGGTGAAAATCCACAAGAGAGAGAGAGTCAGAGAGCGTGAAAATCCACAAGAGAGAGAGAGAGTGAAAATCCATAAGAGAGAGAGAGTCAGAGAGAGTGAAAATCCACAAGAGAGAGAGAGAGATAAAAAATCCACAAGAGAGAGAGAGAGAGTCAGAGAGAGTGAAAATCCACAAGAGAGAGAGAGAGTCAGACAGAGTGAAAATCAACAAGAGAGAGAGAGAGAGAGTGAAATTCCACAAGAGAGAGAGAGAGTCAGAGAGAGTGAAAATCCACTGGAGAGAGAGAGTGAAAATCAATGAGAGAGAGAGAGTAAGAGAGAGTGAAAATCCACTGGAGAGAGAGAGTGAAAATCAATGAGAGAGAGAGAGTAAGAGAGAGTGAAAATCCACAAGAGAGCGAGAGAGAGAGTGAAAATCCACAAGACAGAGAGAGTCAGAGAGTGAAAATTCACAAGAGAGAGAGAGAGAGTCAGAGAGAGTGAAAATCTACAATAGAGAGTCAGAGAGAGTGTAAATCCACAAGAGAGAGAGAGAGAGTGAAACTCCACAAGAGAGAGAGAGTCTGAGAGAGTGAAAATCCACAAGAGAAAGGGATAGTCAGAGAGAGTGAAAATCCACAAGAGAGAGAGAGAGAGTCAGAGAGAGTGAAAATCCAAAGGAGAGAGAGAGTCAGAGAGGGTGAAAATCCACAGGAGAGAGAGAGAGTGAAAATCCACAGCAGAGAGAGAGAGTCAGAGAGAGTGAAAATCCACAAGAGAGAGAGAGTCAGAGAGAGTGAAAATCCACAAGAGAGAGAGAGTCAGAGAGAGTGAAAATCCACAAGAGAGAGGGAGAGAGTCAGAGAGAGTGAAAATCCACAAGAGAGAGAGAGTCAGAGAGAGTGAAACTCCACAAGAGAGAGAGAGTCTGAGAGAGTGAAAATCCACAAGAGAAAGGGATAGTCAGAGAGAGTGAAAATCCACAAGAGAGAGAGAGAGAGTCAGAGAGAGTGAAAATCCACAAGAGAGAGGGAGAGAGTCAGAGAGAGTGAAAATTCACAAGAGAGAGAGAGTCAGAGAGAGTGAAAATCCACAAGAGAGAGGGAGAGAGTCAGAGAGAGTGAAAATCCACAAGAGAGAGAGAGTCAGAGAGAGTGAAAATCCACAAGAGAGAGAGAGTCAGAGAGAGTGAAACTCCACAAGAGAGAGAGAGTCTGAGAGAGTGAAAATCCACAAGAGAAAGGGATAGTCAGAGAGAGTGAAAATCCACAAGAGAGAGAGAGAGAGTCAGAGAGAGTGAAAATCCAAAGGAGAGAGAGAGTCAGAGAGAGTGAAAATCCACAGGAGAGAGAGAGAGTGAAAATCCACAGCAGAGAGAGAGAGTCAGAGAGAGTGAAAATCCACAAGAGAGAGAGAGTCAGAGAGAGTGAAAATCCACAAGAGAGAGTCAGAGAGAGTGAAAATTCACAAGAGAGAGAGAGTCAGAGAGAGTGAAAATTCACAAGAGAGAGAGAGTCAGAGAGAGTGAAAATCCACAAGAGAGAGTCAGAGAGAGTGAAAATTCACAAGAGAGAGAGAGTCAGAGAGAGTGAAAATCCACAAGAGAGAGTCAGAGAGAGTGAAAATCCACAAGAGAGAGAGAGTCAGAGAGAGTGAAAATCCACAAGAGAGAGAGAGTCAGAGAGAGTGAAAATCCACAAGAGAGAGAGAGAGAGAGTCAGAAAGAGAGAAAATCCACAAGAGAGAGTCAGAGAGAGTGAAATTCCACAAGAAAGAGAGAGTCAGAGAGAGTGAAAATCCACAAGAGAAAGAGAGAGTGAAAATCCATAAGAGAGAGAGGGTCAGAGAGAGTGAAAATCCACAAGAGACAGAGAGAGATATAAAATCCACAAGAGAGAGAGAGAGAGTCAGAGAGAGTGAAAATCCACAAGAGAGAGAGAGTCAGAGAGAGTGAAAATCCACAAGAGAGAGAGAGTCAGAGAGAGTGAAAACCCACAAGAGAGAGAGAGTCAGAGAGAGTGAAAATCCACAAGAGAGAGAGAGAGTGAAAATCCATAAGAGAGAGAGAGTCTGAGAGAGTGAAAATCCACAAGAGAGAGAGAGAGTGAAAATCCATAAGAGAGAGAGAGTCTGAGAGAGTGAAAATCCACAAGAGAAAGGGATAGTCAGAGAGAGTGAAAATCCACAAGAGAGAGAGAGTCAGAGAGGGTGAAAATCCACAAGAGAGAGAGAGTCAGAGAGAGTGAAAATCCACAAGAGAGAGAGAGAGTGAAAATCCATAAGAGAGAGAGAGTCTGAGAGAGTGAAAATCCACAAGAGAAAGGGATAGTCAGAGAGAGTGAAAATCCACAAGAGAGAGAGAGAGAGTCAGAGAGAGTGAAAATCCAAAGGAGAGAGAGAGAGTCAGAGAGAGTGAAAATCCACAAGAGAGAGAGAGAGAGTGAAACTCCACAAGAGAGAGAGAGTCTGAGAGATTGAAAATCCACAAGAGAGAGAGAGTCAGAGAGAGTGAAAATCCACAAGAGAGAGAGAGAGAGTCAGAGAGAGTGAAAATCCAAAGGAGAGAGAGAGTCAGAGAGAGTGAAAATCCACAGGAGAGAGAGAGAGTGAAAATCCACAAGAGAGAGAGAGTCAGAGAGATTGAAAATCTACAAGAGAGAGAGAGTCAGAGTGAGTGAAAATCCACAAGAGAGAGAGAGAGTGAAAATCCACAAGAGAGAGAGAGTCTGAGAGAGTGAAAATCCACAGGAGAGAGAGAGTCAGAGAGAGTGAAAATCCACAGGAGAGAGAGAGAGTGAAAATCCACAAGAGAGAGAGAGTCAGAGAGAGTGAAAATCTACAAGAGAGAGAGAGTCAGAGTGAGTGAAAATCCACAAGAGAGAGTCAGAGAGAGTGAAAATCCACAAGAAAGAGAGAGTCAGAGAGAGTGAAAATCCACAAGAGAAAGAGAGAGTGAAAATCCATAAGAGAGAGAGAGAGATATAAAATCCACAAGAGAGAGAGAGAGAGTCAGAGAGAGTGAAAATCCACAAGAGAGAGAGAGTCAGAGAGAGTGAAAATCCACAAGAGAGAGAGAGTCAGAGAGAGTGAAAACCCACAAGAGAGAGAGAGTCAGAGAGAGTGAAAATCCACAAGAGAGAGAGAGAGTGAAAATCCATAAGAGAGAGAGAGTCTGAGAGAGTGAAAATCCACAAGAGAGAGAGAGAGTGAAAATCCATAAGAGAGAGAGAGTCTGAGAGAGTGAAAATCCACAAGAGAAAGGGATAGTCAGAGAGAGTGAAAATCCACAAGAGAGAGAGAGTCAGAGAGGGTGAAAATCCACAAGAGAGAGAGAGTCAGAGAGAGTGAAAATCCACAAGAGAGAGAGAGAGTGAAAATCCATAAGAGAGAGAGAGTCTGAGAGAGTGAAAATCCACAAGAGAAAGGGATAGTCAGAGAGAGTGAAAATCCACAAGAGAGAGAGAGAGAGTCAGAGAGAGTGAAAATCCAAAGGAGAGAGAGAGAGTCAGAGAGAGTGAAAATCCACAAGAGAGAGAGAGAGAGTGAAACTCCACAAGAGAGAGAGAGTCTGAGAGATTGAAAATCCACAAGAGAGAGAGAGTCAGAGAGAGTGAAAATCCACAAGAGAGAGAGAGAGAGTCAGAGAGAGTGAAAATCCAAAGGAGAGAGAGAGTCAGAGAGAGTGAAAATCCACAGGAGAGAGAGAGAGTGAAAATCCACAAGAGAGAGAGAGTCAGAGAGATTGAAAATCTACAAGAGAGAGAGAGTCAGAGTGAGTGAAAATCCACAAGAGAGAGAGAGAGTGAAAATCCACAAGAGAGAGAGAGTCTGAGAGAGTGAAAATCCACAGGAGAGAGAGAGTCAGAGAGAGTGAAAATCCACAGGAGAGAGAGAGAGTGAAAATCCACAAGAGAGAGAGAGTCAGAGAGAGTGAAAATCTACAAGAGAGAGAGAGTCAGAGTGAGTGAAAATCCACAAGAGAGAGAGAGAGAGTGAAAATCCACAAGAGAGAGAGAGTCTGAGAGAGTGAAAATCCACAAGAGAGAGAGAGTCAGAGAGAGTGAAAATCCACAGGAGAGAGAGAGAGTGAAAATCCACAAGAGAGAGAGAGTCAGAGAGACTGAAAATCCACAAGAGAGACAGAGAGAGAGAGTCAGAGCGAGTGAAAATCCACAAGAGAGAGAGAGAGAGTGAAAATCCACAAGAGAGAGAGAGTCAGAGAGAGTGAAAATCCACAAGAGAGAGAGAGATATAAAATCCACAAGAGAGAGAGAGAGAGTCAGAGAGATTGAAAATCCACAAGAGAGAGAGAGAGAGAGTGAAATTCCACAAGAGAGAGAGAGAGAGTCAGAGAGAGTGAAAATCCACAAGAGAGAGAGAGAGTGAAAATCCATAAGAGAGAGAGAGTCTGAGAGAGTGAAAATCCACAAGAGAGAGAGAGAGTGAAAATCCATAAGAGAGAGAGAGTCTGAGAGAGTGAAAATCCACAAGAGAAAGGGATAGTCAGAGAGAGTGAAAATCCACAAGAGAGAGAGAGTCAGAGAGGGTGAAAATCCACAAGAGAGAGAGAGTCAGAGAGAGTGAAAATCCACAAGAGAGAGAGAGAGTGAAAATCCATAAGAGAGAGAGAGTCTGAGAGAGTGAAAATCCACAAGAGAAAGGGATAGTCAGAGAGAGTGAAAATCCACAAGAGAGAGAGAGAGAGTCAGAGAGAGTGAAAATCCAAAGGAGAGAGAGAGAGTCAGAGAGAGTGAAAATCCACAAGAGAGAGAGAGAGAGTGAAACTCCACAAGAGAGAGAGAGTCTGAGAGATTGAAAATCCACAAGAGAGAGAGAGTCAGAGAGAGTGAAAATCCACAAGAGAGAGAGAGAGAGTCAGAGAGAGTGAAAATCCAAAGGAGAGAGAGAGTCAGAGAGAGTGAAAATCCACAGGAGAGAGAGAGAGTGAAAATCCACAAGAGAGAGAGAGTCAGAGAGATTGAAAATCTACAAGAGAGAGAGAGTCAGAGTGAGTGAAAATCCACAAGAGAGAGAGAGTCTGAGAGAGTGAAAATCCACAGGAGAGAGAGAGTCAGAGAGAGTGAAAATCCACAGGAGAGAGAGAGAGTGAAAATCCACAAGAGAGAGAGAGTCAGAGAGAGTGAAAATCTACAAGAGAGAGAGAGTCAGAGTGAGTGAAAATCCACAAGAGAGAGAGAGAGAGTGAAAATCCACAAGAGAGAGAGAGTCTGAGAGAGTGAAAATCCACAAGAGAGAGAGAGTCAGAGAGAGTGAAAATCCACAGGAGAGAGAGAGAGTGAAAATCCACAAGAGAGAGAGAGTCAAAGAGACTGAAAATCCACAAGAGAGAGAGAGATATAAAATCCACAAGAGAGAGAGAGAGAGTCAGAGAGATTGAAAATCCACAAGAGAGAGAGAGAGAGAGTGAAATTCCACAAGAGAGAGAGAGAGAGTCAGAGAGAGTGAAAATCCACAGGAGAGAGAGAGTCAGAGAGAGTGAAAATCCACAGGAGAGAGAGAGTCAGAGAGAGTGAAAATCCACAGGAGAGAGAGAGAGTGAAAATCCACAAGAGAGAGAGAGTCAGAGAGAGTGAAAATCCACAAGAGAGAGAGAGATATAAAAGCCACAAGAGAGAGAGAGAGAGAGTCAGAGAGAGTGAAAATCCACAAGAGAGAGAGAGAGAGAGTGAAATTCCACAAGAGAGAGAGAGAGAGAGAGTCAGAGAGAGTGAAAATCCACAGGAGAGAGAGAGTCAGAGAGAGTGAAAATCCACAGGAGAGAGAGAGAGTGAAAATCCACAAGAGAGAGAGAGTCAGAGAGAGTGAAAATCCACAAGAGAGAGAGAGATATAAAATCCACAAGAGAGAGAGAGAGAGTCAGAGAGAGTGAAAATCCACAAGAGAGAGAGAGAGAGTCAGACAGAGTGAAAATCCAAAAGAGAGAGAGAGTCTGAGAGAGTGAAAATCCACAAGAGAGAGAGAGTCAGAGAGAGTGAAAATCCACAGGAGAGAGAGAGAGTGAAAATCCACAAGAGAGAGAGAGTCAAAGCAACTGAAAATCCACAAGAGAGACAGAGAGAGAGAGTCAGAGCGAGTGAAAATCCACAAGAGAGAGAGAGAGAGTGAAAATCCACAAGAGAGAGAGAGTCAGAGAGAGTGAAAATCCACAAGAGAGAGAGAGATATAAAATCCACAAGAGAGAGAGAGAGAGTCAGAGAGATTGAAAATCCACAAGAGAGAGAGAGAGAGAGTGAAATTCCACAAGAGAGAGAGAGAGAGTCAGAGAGAGTGAAAATCCACAGGAGAGAGAGAGTCAGAGAGAGTGAAAATCCACAGGAGAGAGAGAGTCAGAGAGAGTGAAAATCCACAGGAGAGAGAGAGAGTGAAAATCCACAAGAGAGAGAGAGTCAGAGAGAGTGAAAATCCACAAGAGAGAGAGAGATATAAAAGCCACAAGAGAGAGAGAGAGAGTCAGAGAGAGTGAAAATCCACAAGAGAGAGAGAGAGAGAGTGAAATTCCACAAGAGAGAGAGAGAGAGAGAGTCAGAGAGAGTGAAAATCCACAGGAGAGAGAGAGTCAGAGAGAGTGAAAATCCACAGGAGAGAGAGAGAGTGAAAATCCACAAGAGAGAGAGAGTCAGAGAGAGTGAAAATCCACAAGAGAGAGAGAGATATAAAATCCACAAGAGAGAGAGAGAGAGTCAGAGAGAGTGAAAATCCACAAGAGAGAGAGAGAGAGTCAGACAGAGTGAAAATCCAAAAGAGAGAGAGAGAGTCAGAGAGAGTGAAAATCCACAAGAGAGGGATAGTCAGAGAGAGAGAAAATCCACAAGAGAGAGAGAGTCAGAGAGAGTGAAAATCCACAAGAGAGGGATAGTCTGCGAGAGTGAAAATCCACAAGAGAGAGAGAGAGAGAGTGAAAATCCACAAGAGAGGGATAGTCAGAGAGAGAGAAAATCCACAAGAGAGAGAGAGTCAGAGAGAGTGAAAATCCACAAGAGAGGGATAGTCAGAGAGAGAGAAAATCCACAAGAGAGAGAGAGTCAGAGAGAGTGAAAATCCACAAGAGAGGGATAGTCTGCGAGAGTGAAAATCCACAAGAGAGAGAGAGTCAGAGAGAGTGAAAATCCACAAGAGAGGGATAGTCAGAGAAAGTGAAAATCCACAAGAGAGAGAGAGTCAGAGAGAGTGATAATCCACAAGAGAGGGAGAGAGAGTCAGAGCGAGTGAAAATCCACAAGAGAGAGAGAGAGAGAGTGAAAATCCACAAGAGAGAGAGAGAGAGTGAAACTCCACAAGAGAGAGAGAGTCTGAGAGATTGAAAATCCACAAGAGAGAGAGAGTCAGAGAGAGTGAAAATCCACAAGAGAGAGAGAGAGAGTCAGAGAGAGTGAAAATCCAAAGGAGAGAGAGAGTCAGAGAGAGTGAAAATCCACAGGAGAGAGAGAGAGTGAAAATCCACAAGAGAGAGAGAGTCAGAGAGATTGAAAATCTACAAGAGAGAGAGAGTCAGAGTGAGTGAAAATCCACAAGAGAGAGAGAGAGTGAAAATCCACAAGAGAGAGAGAGTCTGAGAGAGTGAAAATCCACAGGAGAGAGAGAGTCAGAGAGAGTGAAAATCCACAGGAGAGAGAGAGAGTGAAAATCCACAAGAGAGAGAGAGTCAGAGAGAGTGAAAATCTACATGAGAGAGAGAGTCAGAGTGAGTGAAAATCCACAAGAGAGAGAGAGAGAGTGAAAATCCACAAGAGAGAGAGAGTCTGAGAGAGTGAAAATCCACAAGAGAGAGAGAGTCAGAGAGAGTGAAAATCCACAGGAGAGAGAGAGAGTGAAAATCCACAAGAGAGAGAGAGTCAAAGAGACTGAAAATCCACAAGAGAGACAGAGAGAGAGAGTCAGAGCGAGTGAAAATCCACAAGAGAGAGAGAGAGAGTGAAAATCCACAAGAGAGAGAGAGTCAGAGAGAGTGAAAATCCACAAGAGAGAGAGAGATATAAAATCCACAAGAGAGAGAGAGAGAGTCAGAGAGATTGAAAATCCACAAGAGAGAGAGAGAGAGAGTGAAATTCCACAAGAGAGAGAGAGAGAGTCAGAGAGAGTGAAAATCCACAGGAGAGAGAGAGTCAGAGAGAGTGAAAATCCACAGGAGAGAGAGAGTCAGAGAGAGTGAAAATCCACAGGAGAGAGAGAGAGTGAAAATCCACAAGAGAGAGAGAGTCAGAGAGAGTGAAAATCCACAAGAGAGAGAGAGATATAAAAGCCACAAGAGAGAGAGAGAGAGTCAGAGAGAGTGAAAATCCACAAGAGAGAGAGAGAGAGAGTGAAATTCCACAAGAGAGAGAGAGAGAGAGAGTCAGAGAGAGTGAAAATCCACAGGAGAGAGAGAGTCAGAGAGAGTGAAAATCCACAGGAGAGAGAGAGAGTGAAAATCCACAAGAGAGAGAGAGTCAGAGAGAGTGAAAATCCACAAGAGAGAGAGAGATATAAAATCCACAAGAGAGAGAGAGAGAGTCAGAGAGAGTGAAAATCCACAAGAGAGAGAGAGAGAGTCAGACAGAGTGAAAATCCAAAAGAGAGAGAGAGAGTCAGAGAGAGTGAAAATCCACAAGAGAGGGATAGTCAGAGAGAGAGAAAATCCACAAGAGAGAGAGAGTCAGAGAGAGTGAAAATCCACAAGAGAGGGATAGTCTGCGAGAGTGAAAATCCACAAGAGAGAGAGAGAGAGAGTGAAAATCCACAAGAGAGGGATAGTCAGAGAGAGAGAAAATCCACAAGAGAGAGAGAGTCAGAGAGAGTGAAAATCCACAAGAGAGGGATAGTCAGAGAGAGAGAAAATCCACAAGAGAGAGAGAGTCAGAGAGAGTGAAAATCCACAAGAGAGGGATAGTCTGCGAGAGTGAAAATCCACAAGAGAGAGAGAGTCAGAGAGAGTGAAAATCCACAAGAGAGGGATAGTCAGAGAAAGTGAAAATCCACAAGAGAGAGAGAGTCAGAGAGAGTGATAATCCACAAGAGAGGGATAGTCTGCGAGAGTGAAAATCCACAAGAGAGAGAGAGTCAGAGAGAGTGAAAATCCACAAGAGAGGGATAGTCAGAGAAAGTGAAAATCCACAAGAGAGAGAGAGTCAGAGAGAGTGAAAATCCACAAGAGAGGGATAGTCAGAGAAAGTGAAAATCCACAAGAGAGAGAGAGTCAGAGAGAGTGAAAATCCACAAGAGAGGGATAGTCAGAGAAAGTGAAAATCCACAAGAGAGAGAGAGTCAGAGAGAGTGAAAATCCACAAGAGAGGGATAGTCAGAGAAAGTGAAAATCCACAAGAGAGAGAGAGTCAGAGAGAGTGAAAATCCACAAGAGAGAGAGAGTCAGAGAGAGTGAAAATCCACAAGAGAAAGGGATAGTCAGAGAGAGTGAAAATCCACAAGTGAAAGGGAGAGTCAGAGAGTGAAAATCCACAAGGGAGAGAGAGAGAGTCAGAGAGAGTGAAAATCCAAAAGAGAGAGAGAGTCAGAGAGAGTGAAAATCCACAAGAGAGAGAGAGTCAGAGAGAGTGAAAATCCACAACAGAGACAGAGAGAGAGAGTCAGACAGAGTGAAAATCCACAAGAGAAAGGGATAGTCAGAGAGAGTGAAAATCCACAAGAGAAAGGGAGAGTCAGAGAGTGAAAATCCACAAGAGAGAGAGAGAGAGTCAGAGAGAGTGAAAATCCACAAGAGAGAGAGAGTCAGAGAGAGTGAAAATCCACAAGAGAGAGAGAGAGAGAGAGTGAAAATCCACAAGAGAGAGAGAGAGTCAGAGACTGAAAATCCACATGAGAGAAAGAGAGTCAGAGAGAGTGAAAATCCACAAGAGAGAGAGAGTTAGAGAGAGTGAAAATCCACAAGAGAGAGTCAGAGAGTGAAAATCCACAAGAGAGAGAGAGTCAGAGAGAGTGAAAATCCACAAGAGAGACGGATAGTCAGCGAAAGTGAAAATCCACAATAGAGAGAGAGTCAGAGAGAGTGAAAATCCACAAGAGAAAGGGATAGTCAGAGAGAGTGAAAATCCACAAGAGAGAGAGAGTCAGAGAGAGTGAAAATCCACAAGAGAGACAGAGAGAGAGAGTCAGAGCGAGTGAAAAACCACAAGAGAGAGAGATTCAGTGAGAGTGAAAATCCACAAGAGGGAGAGAGAGTAAGATAGAGTGAAAATCTACAATAAAGAGAGAGAGTCAGAGAGAGTGAAAATCTACAATAAAGAGAGAGAGTCAGAGAGAGTGAAAATCCACAAGAGAGGGATAGTCAGAGAGAGAGAAAATCCACAAGAGAGGGATAGTCAGAGAGAGAGAAAATCCACAAGAGAGAGAGAGAGAGAGAGAGAAAATCCACAAGAGAGAGAGAGAGAGTCAGAGAGAGTAAAAATCCACAAGAGAGTGAGAGAGAATCAGAGAGAGTGAAAATCCACAAGAGAGAGAGAGAGAGAGAAAATCCACAAGAGAGAGAGAGAGAGAAAATCCACAAGAGAGAGAGAGAGAGTCAGAGAGAGTGAAAATCCACAAGAGAGTGAGAGAGAGTCAGATAGAGTGAAAATCCACAGGAGAGAGAGAGAGTTAAAATCCACAAGAGAGAGAGAGTCAGAGAGAGTGAAAATCCACAAGAGCGAGGGATGGTCAGAGAGAGTGAAAATGCACAAGAGAGAGAGAGAGAGAGTGAAAATCCACAAGAGAGAGAGAGAGAGAGAGTGAAAATCTACAAGAGAGAGAGAGAGTCAGAGAGAGTGAAAATCCACAAGCGAGAGAGAGAGTAAGATCGAGTGAAAATCTACAATAGAGAGAGAGAGTCAGAGAGAGTGAAAATCCACAAGAGAGGGATAGTCACAGAGTGAGAAAATCCACAAGAGAGAGAGAGAGTGAAAATCCACAAGAGAGAGAGAGAGAGTCAGAGAGAGTGAAAATCCACAAGAGAGAGAGAGAGTCAGAGAGAGTGAAAATCCACAAGAGAGTGAGAGAGAGTCAGATAGAGTGAAAATCCACAGGAGAGAGAGAGAGTTAAAATCCACAAGAGAGAGAGAGTCAGAGAGAGTGAAAATCCACAAGAGAGAGTCAGAGAGAGTGAAAATCCACAAGAGAGAGTCAGAGAGAGTGAAAATCCACAAGAGAGTGAGAGAGAGTCAGATAGAGTGAAAATCCACAGGAGAGAGAGAGAGTTAAAATCCACAAGAGAGAGAGAGTCAGAGAGAGTGAAAATCCACAAGAGAGACAGAGAGAGAGAGTCAGAGCGAGTGAAAATCCACAAGAGAGAGTCAGAGAGAGTGAAAATCCACAAGAGAGTGAGAGAGAGTCAGATAGAGTGAAAATCCACAGGAGAGAGAGAGAGTTAAAATCCACAAGAGAGAGAGAGTCAGAGAGAGTGAAAATCCACAAGAGAGGGATAGTCTGCGAGAGTGAAAATCCACAAGAGAGAGAGAGAGAGAGTGAAAATCCACAAGAGAGGGATAGTCAGAGAGAGAGAAAATCCACAAGAGAGAGAGAGTCAGAGAGAGTGAAAATCCACAAGAGAGGGATAGTCTGCGAGAGTGAAAATCCACAAGAGAGAGAGAGAGAGAGTGAAAATCCACAAGAGAGGGATAGTCAGAGAGAGAGAAAATCCACAAGAGAGAGAGAGTCAGAGAGAGTGAAAATCCACAAGAGAGGGATAGTCAGAGAGAGAGAAAATCCACAAGAGAGAGAGAGTCAGAGAGAGTGAAAATCCACAAGAGAGGGATAGTCTGCGAGAGTGAAAATCCACAAGAGAGAGAGAGTCAGAGAGAGTGAAAATCCACAAGAGAGGGATAGTCAGAGAAAGTGAAAATCCACAAGAGAGAGAGAGTCAGAGAGAGTGATAATCCACAAGAGAGGGATAGTCTGCGAGAGTGAAAATCCACAAGAGAGAGAGAGTCAGAGAGAGTGAAAATCCACAAGAGAGGGATAGTCAGAGAAAGTGAAAATCCACAAGAGAGAGAGAGTCAGAGAGAGTGAAAATCCACAAGAGAGGGATAGTCAGAGAAAGTGAAAATCCACAAGAGAGAGAGAGTCAGAGAGAGTGAAAATCCACAAGAGAGGGATAGTCAGAGAAAGTGAAAATCCACAAGAGAGAGAGAGTCAGAGAGAGTGAAAATCCACAAGAGAGGGATAGTCAGAGAAAGTGAAAATCCACAAGAGAGAGAGAGTCAGAGAGAGTGAAAATCCACAAGAGAGAGAGAGTCAGAGAGAGTGAAAATCCACAAGAGAAAGGGATAGTCAGAGAGAGTGAAAATCCACAAGTGAAAGGGAGAGTCAGAGAGTGAAAATCCACAAGGGAGAGAGAGAGAGTCAGAGAGAGTGAAAATCCAAAAGAGAGAGAGAGTCAGAGAGAGTGAAAATCCACAAGAGAGAGAGAGTCAGAGAGAGTGAAAATCCACAACAGAGACAGAGAGAGAGAGTCAGACAGAGTGAAAATCCACAAGAGAAAGGGATAGTCAGAGAGAGTGAAAATCCACAAGAGAAAGGGAGAGTCAGAGAGTGAAAATCCACAAGAGAGAGAGAGAGAGTCAGAGAGAGTGAAAATCCACAAGAGAGAGAGAGTCAGAGAGAGTGAAAATCCACAAGAGAGAGAGAGAGAGAGAGTGAAAATCCACAAGAGAGAGAGAGAGTCAGAGACTGAAAATCCACATGAGAGAAAGAGAGTCAGAGAGAGTGAAAATCCACAAGAGAGAGAGAGTTAGAGAGAGTGAAAATCCACAAGAGAGAGTCAGAGAGTGAAAATCCACAAGAGAGAGAGAGTCAGAGAGAGTGAAAATCCACAAGAGAGACGGATAGTCAGCGTAAGTGAAAATCCACAATAGAGAGAGAGTCAGAGAGAGTGAAAATCCACAAGAGAAAGGGATAGTCAGAGAGAGTGAAAATCCACAAGAGAGAGAGAGTCAGAGAGAGTGAAAATCCACAAGAGAGACAGAGAGAGAGAGTCAGAGCGAGTGAAAAACCACAAGAGAGAGAGATTCAGTGAGAGTGAAAATCCACAAGAGGGAGAGAGAGTAAGATAGAGTGAAAATCTACAATAAAGAGAGAGAGTCAGAGAGAGTGAAAATCTACAATAAAGAGAGAGAGTCAGAGAGAGTGAAAATCCACAAGAGAGGGATAGTCAGAGAGAGAGAAAATCCACAAGAGAGGGATAGTCAGAGAGAGAGAAAATCCACAAGAGAGAGAGAGAGAGAGAGAGAAAATCCACAAGAGAGAGAGAGAGAGTCAGAGAGAGTAAAAATCCACAAGAGAGTGAGAGAGAATCAGAGAGAGTGAAAATCCACAAGAGAGAGAGAGAGAGAGAAAATCCACAAGAGAGAGAGAGAGAGAAAATCCACAAGAGAGAGAGAGAGAGTCAGAGAGAGTGAAAATCCACAAGAGAGTGAGAGAGAGTCAGATAGAGTGAAAATCCACAGGAGAGAGAGAGAGTTAAAATCCACAAGAGAGAGAGAGTCAGAGAGAGTGAAAATCCACAAGAGCGAGGGATGGTCAGAGAGAGTGAAAATCCACAAGAGAGAGAGAGAGAGAGTGAAAATCCACAAGAGAGAGAGAGAGAGAGAGTGAAAATCTACAAGAGAGAGAGAGAGTCAGAGAGAGTGAAAATCCACAAGCGAGAGAGAGAGTAAGATCGAGTGAAAATCTACAATAGAGAGAGAGAGTCAGAGAGAGTGAAAATCCACAAGAGAGGGATAGTCACAGAGTGAGAAAATCCACAAGAGAGAGAGAGAGTGAAAATCCACAAGAGAGAGAGAGAGAGTCAGAGAGAGTGAAAATCCACAAGAGAGAGAGAGAGTCAGAGAGAGTGAAAATCCACAAGAGAGTGAGAGAGAGTCAGATAGAGTGAAAATCCACAGGAGAGAGAGAGAGTTAAAATCCACAAGAGAGAGAGAGTCAGAGAGAGTGAAAATCCACAAGAGAGAGTCAGAGAGAGTGAAAATCCACAAGAGAGAGTCAGAGAGAGTGAAAATCCACAAGAGAGTGAGAGAGAGTCAGATAGAGTGAAAATCCACAGGAGAGAGAGAGAGTTAAAATCCACAAGAGAGAGAGAGTCAGAGAGAGTGAAAATCCACAAGAGAGACAGAGAGAGAGAGTCAGAGCGAGTGAAAATCCACAAGAGAGACGGATAGTCAGAGAAAGTGAAAATCCACAAGAGAGAGAGAGTCAGAGAGAGTGAAAATCCACAAGAGAGAGTCAGAGAGAGTGAAAATCCACAAGAGAGTGAGAGAGAGTCAGATAGAGTGAAAATCCACAGGAGAGAGAGAGAGTTAAAATCCACAAGAGAGAGAGAGTCAGAGAGAGTGAAAATCCACAAGAGAGACAGAGAGAGAGAGTCAGAGCGAGTGAAAATCCACAAGAGAGACGGATAGTCAGAGAAAGTGAAAATCCACAAGAGAGAGAGAGTCAGAGAGAGTGAAAATCCACAAGAGAGACGGATAGTCAGAGAAAGTGAAAATCCACAAGAGAGAGAGAGTCAGAGAGAGTGAAAATCCACAAGAGAGAGAGAGAGAGTGAAAATCCACAAGAGAGAGTCAGAGAGAGTGAAAATCCACAAGAGAGAGAGAGTCAGAGAGAGTGAAAATCCACAAGAGAGAGAGAGTCAGAGAGAGTGAAAATCCACAAGAGAAAGGGATCGTCAGAGAGAGTGAAAATCCACAAGAGAGAGAGAGTCAGAGAGAGTGAAAATCCACAAGAGAGACAGAGAGAGAGAGTCAGAGCGAGTGAAAAACCACAAGAGAGAGAGATTCAGTGAGAGTGAAAATCCACAAGAGGGAGAGAGAGTAAGATAGAGTGAAAATCTACAATAAAGAGACAGAGTCAGAGAGAGTGAAAATCTACAATAAAGAGAGAGAGTCAGAGAGAGTGAAAATCCACAAGAGAGGGATAGTCAGAGAGAGAGAAAATCCACAAGAGAGGGATAGTCAGAGAGAGAGAAAATCCACAAGAGAGAGAGAGAGAGAGAAAATCCACAAGAGAGAGAGAGAGAGTCAGAGAGAGTAAAAATCCACAAGAGAGTGAGAGAGAGTCAGAGAGAGTGAAAATCCACAAGAGAGAGAGAGAGAGAGAAAATCCACAAGAGAGAGAGAGAGAGAAAATCCACAAGAGAGAGAGAGAGAGTCAGAGAGAGTGAAAATCCACAAGAGAGTGAGAGAGAGTCAGATAGAGTGAAAATCCACAGGAGAGAGAGAGAGTTAAAATCCACAAGAGAGAGAGAGTCAGACAGAGTGAAAATCCACAAGAAAGAGAGAGTCAGTGAGAGTGAAAATCCACAAGAGGGAGAGAGAGTAAGATAGAGTGAAAATCTACAATAGAGAGAGAGAGTCAGAGAGAGTGAAAATCCACTATAGAGGGATAGTCACAGAGTGAGAAAATCCACTAGAGAGTGAGAGTGAGAGAGAGTGAAAATCCACAAGAGAGAGAGAGAGAGTCAGAGAGAGTGAAAATCCACAAGAGAGAGAGAGAGTCAGAGAGAGTGAAAATCCACAAGAGAGAGAGAGAGTCAGAGAGAGTGAAAATCCACAAGAGAGAGAGAGTTAGAGAGAGTGAAAATCCACAAGAGAGAGTCAGAGAGAGTGAAAATCCACAAGAGAGAGAGAGTCATAGAGAGTGAAAATCCACAAGAGAGAGAGAGTCAGAGAGAGTGAAAATCCACAACAGAGACAGAGAGAGAGAGTCAGACAGAGTGAAAATCCACAAGAGAAAGGGATAGTCAGAGAGAGTGAAAATCCACAAGAGAAAGGGAGAGTCAGAGAGTGAAAATCCACAAGAGAGAGAGAGAGAGTCAGAGAGAGTGAAAATCCACAAGAGAGAGAGAGTCAGAGAGAGTGAAAATCCACAAGAGAGAGAGAGAGAGAGAGTGAAAATCCACAAGAGAGAGAGAGAGTCAGAGACTGAAAATCCACAAGAGAGAAAGAGAGTCAGAGAGAGTGAAAATCCACAAGAGAGAGAGAGGTAGAGAGAGTGAAAATCCACAAGAGAGAGTCAGAGAGTGAAAATCCACAAGAGAGAGAGAGTCAGAGAGAGTGAAAATCCACAAGAGAGACGGATAGTCAGCGAAAGTGAAAATCCACAATAGAGAGAGAGTCAGAGAGAGTGAAAATCCACAAGAGAAAGGGATAGTCAGAGAGAGTGAAAATCCACAAGAGAGAGAGAGTCAGAGAGAGTGAAAATCCACAAGAGAGACAGAGAGAGAGAGTCAGAGCGAGTGAAAAACCACAAGAGAGAGAGATTCAGTGAGAGTGAAAATCCACAAGAGGGAGAGAGAGTAAGATAGAGTGAAAATCTACAATAAAGAGAGAGAGTCAGAGAGAGTGAAAATCTACAATAAAGAGAGAGAGTCAGAGAGAGTGAAAATCCACAAGAGAGGGATAGTCAGAGAGAGAGAAAATCCACAAGAGAGGGATAGTCAGAGAGAGAGAAAATCCACAAGAGAGAGAGAGAGAGAGAGAGAAAATCCACAAGAGAGAGAGAGAGAGTCAGAGAGAGTAAAAATCCACAAGAGAGTGAGAGAGAATCAGAGAGAGTGAAAATCCACAAGAGAGAGAGAGAGAGAGAAAATCCACAAGAGAGAGAGAGAGAGAAAATCCACAAGAGAGAGAGAGAGAGTCAGAGAGAGTGAAAATCCACAAGAGAGTGAGAGAGAGTCAGATAGAGTGAAAATCCACAGGAGAGAGAGAGAGTTAAAATCCACAAGAGAGAGAGAGTCAGAGAGAGTGAAAATCCAGAAGAGCGAGGGATGGTCAGAGAGAGTGAAAATCCACAAGAGAGAGAGAGAGAGAGTGAAAATCCACAAGAGAGAGAGAGAGAGAGAGTGAAAATCTACAAGAGAGAGAGAGAGTCAGAGAGAGTGAAAATCCACAAGCGAGAGAGAGAGTAAGATCGAGTGAAAATCTACAATAGAGAGAGAGAGTCAGAGAGAGTGAAAATCCACAAGAGAGGGATAGTCACAGAGTGAGAAAATCCACTAGAGAGTGAGAGTGAGAGAGAGTGAAAATCCACAAGAGAGAGAGAGAGAGTCAGAGAGAGGGAAAATCCACAAGAGAGAGAGAGAGTCAGAGAGAGTGAAAATCCACAAGAGAGAGTCAGAGAGAGTGAAAATCCACAAGAGAGAGTCAGAGAGAGTGAAAATCCACAAGAGAGAGTCAGAGAGAGTGAAAATCCACAAGAGAGAGTCAGAGAGAGTGAAAATCCACAAGAGAGTGAGAGAGAGTCAGATAGAGTGAAAATCCACAGGAGAGAGAGAGAGTTAAAATCCACAAGAGAGAGAGAGTCAGAGAGAGTGAAAATCCACAAGAGAGACAGAGAGAGAGAGTCAGAGCGAGTGAAAATCCACAAGAGAGACGGATAGTCAGAGAAAGTGAAAATCCACAAGAGAGAGAGAGTCAGAGAGAGTGAAAATCCACAAGAGAGACGGATAGTCAGAGAAAGTGAAAATCCACAAGAGAGAGAGAGTCAGAGAGAGTGAAAATCCACAAGAGAGATGGATAGTCAGAGAAAGTGAAAATCCACAAGAGAGAGAGAGTCAGAGAGAGTGAAAATCCACAAGAGAGAGAGAGTCAGAGAGAGTGAAAATCCACAAGAGAAAGGGATAGTCAGAGAGAGTGAAAATCCACAAGAGAGAGAGAGTCAGAGAGAGTGAAAATCCACAAGAGAGACAGAGAGAGAGAGTCAGAGCGAGTGAAAAACCACAAGAGAGAGAGATTCAGTGAGAGTGAAAATCCACAAGAGGGAGAGAGAGTAAGATAGAGTGAAAATCTACAAGAAAGAGACAGAGTCAGAGAGAGTGAAAATCTACAATAAAGAGAGAGAGTCAGAGAGAGTGAAAATCCACAAGAGAGGGATAGTCAGAGAGAGAGAAAATCCACAAGAGAGGGATAGTCAGAGAGAGAGAAAATCCACAAGAGAGAGAGAGAGAGAGAAAATCCACAAGAGAGAGAGAGAGAGTCAGAGAGAGTAAAAATCCACAAGAGAGTGAGAGAGAGTCAGAGAGAGTGAAAATCCACAAGAGAGAGAGAGAGAGAGAAAATCCACAAGAGAGAGAGAGAGAGAAAATCCACAAGAGAGAGAGAGAGAGTCAGAGAGAGTGAAAATCCACAAGAGAGTGAGAGAGAGTCAGATAGAGTGAAAATCCACAGGAGAGAGAGAGAGTTAAAATCCACAAGAGAGAGAGAGTCAGACAGAGTGAAAATCCACAAGAAAGAGAGAGTCAGTGAGAGTGAAAATCCACAAGAGGGAGAGAGAGTAAGATAGAGTGAAAATCTACAATAGAGAGAGAGAGTCAGAGAGAGTGAAAATCCACTATAGAGGGATAGTCACAGAGTGAGAAAATCCACTAGAGAGTGAGAGTGAGAGAGAGTGAAAATCCACAAGAGAGAGAGAGAGAGTCAGAGAGAGTGAAAATCCACAAGAGAGAGAGAGAGTCAGAGAGAGTGAAAATCCACAAGAGAGAGAGAGAGTCAGAGAGAGTGAAAATCCACAAGAGAGAGAGAGTTAGAGAGAGTGAAAATCCACAAGAGAGAGTCAGAGAGAGTGAAAATCCACAAGAGAGAGAGAGTCAGAGAGAGTGAAAATCCACAAGAGAGACGGATAGTCAGCGAAAGTGAAAATCCACAAGAGAGAGAGAGAGTCAGAGAGAGTGAAAATCCACAAGAGAGAGAGAGTTAGAGAGAGTGAAAATCCACAAGAGAGAGTCAGAGAGAGTGAAAATCCACAAGAGAAAGGGATAGTCAGAGAGAGTGAAAATCCACAAGAGAGAGAGAGTCAGAGAGAGTGAAAATCCACAAGAGAGAGAGAGTCAGAGAGAGTGAAAATCCACAAGAGAGACGGATAGTCAGCGAAAGTGAAAATCCACAATAGAGAGAGAGTCAGAGAGAGTGAAAATCCACAAGAGAAAGGGATAGTCAGAGAGAGTGAAAATCCACAAGAGAGAGAGAGTCAGAGAGAGTGAAAATCCACAAGAGAGACAGAGAGAGAGAGAGAAAATCCACAAGAGAGAGAGAGAGAGTCAGAGAGAGTAAAAATCCACAAGAGAGTGAGAGAGAATCAGAGAGAGTGAAAATCCACAAGAGAGAGAGAGAGAGAGAAAATCCACAAGAGAGAGAGAGAGAGAAAATCCACAAGAGATAGAGAGAGAGTCAGAGAGAGTGAAAATCCACAAGAGAGTGAGAGAGTCAGATAGAGTGAAAATCCACAGGAGAGAGAGAGAGTTAAAATCAACAAGAGAGAGAGAGTCAGAGAGAGTGAAAATCCACAAGAGCGAGGGATGGTCAGAGAGAGTGAAAATCCACAAGAGAGAGAGAGAGAGAGTGAAAATCCACAAGAGAGAGAGAGAGAGAGTGAAAATCTACAAGAGAGAGAGAGAGTCAGAGAGAGTGAAAATCCACAAGCGAGAGAGAGAGTAAGATCGAGTGAAAATCTACAATAGAGAGTGAGAGTCAGAGAGAGTGAAAATCCACAAGAGAGGGATAGTCACAGAGTGAGAAAATCCACTAGAGAGAGAGTGAGAGTGAGAGAGAGTGAAAATCCACAAGAGAGAGAGAGAGAGTCAGAGAGAGTGAAAATCCACAAGAGAGAGAGAGAGTCAGAGAGAGGGAAAATCCACAAGAGAGAGAGAGAGTCAGAGAGAGTGAAAATCCACAAGAGAGAGTCAGAGAGAGTGAAAATCCACAAGAGAGAGTCAGAGAGAGTGAAAATCCACAAGAGAGTGAGAGAGAGTCAGATAGAGTGAAAATCCACAGGAGAGAGAGAGAGTTAAAATCCACAAGAGAGAGAGAGTCAGAGAGAGTGAAAATCCACAAGAGAGACAGAGAGAGAGAGTCAGAGCGAGTGAAAATCCACAAGAGAGACGGATAGTCAGAGAAAGTGAAAATCCACAAGAGAGAGAGAGTCAGAGAGAGTGAAAATCCACAAGAGAGACGGATAGTCAGAGAAAGTGAAAATCCACAAGAGAGAGAGAGTCAGAGAGAGTGAAAATCCACAAGAGAGATGGATAGTCAGAGAAA
Source organism: Heterodontus francisci (assembly GCF_036365525.1). NCBI lineage: Eukaryota > Metazoa > Chordata > Chondrichthyes > Heterodontiformes > Heterodontidae > Heterodontus > Heterodontus francisci. The sequence goes on from NW_027140934.1 coordinate 152,893, forward strand.
GTGAAAATCCACAAGAGAGAGAGAGTCAGAGAGAGTGAAAATCCACAAGAGAGAGAGAGTCAGAGAGAGTGAAAATCCACAAGAGAAAGGGATAGTCAGAGAGAGTGAAAATCCACAAGAGAGAAAGAGTCAGAGAGAGTGAAAATCCACAAGAGAGACAGAGAGAGAGAGTCAGAGCGAGTGAAAAACCACAAGAGAGAGAGATTCAGTGAGAGTGAAAATCCACAAGAGGGAGAGAGAGTAAGATAGAGTGAAAATCTACAATAAAGAGACAGAGTCAGAGAGAGTGAAAATCTACAATAAAGAGAGAGAGTCAGAGAGAGTGAAAATCCACAAGAGAGGGATAGTCAGAGAGAGAGAAAATCCACAAGAGAGGGATAGTCAGAGAGAGAGAAAATCCACAAGAGAGAGAGAGAGAGAGAAAATCCACAAGAGAGAGAGAGAGAGTCAGAGAGAGTAAAAATCCACAAGAGAGTGAGAGAGAGTCAGAGAGAGTGAAAATCCACAAGAGAGAGAGAGAGAGAGAAAATCCACAAGAGAGAGAGAGAGAGAAAATCCACAAGAGAGAGAGAGAGAGTCAGAGAGAGTGAAAATCCACAAGAGAGTGAGAGAGAGTCAGATAGAGTGAAAATCCACAGGAGAGAGAGAGAGTTAAAATCCACAAGAGAGAGAGAGTCAGAGAGAGTGAAAATCCACAAGAGAGTGAGAGAGAGTCAGATAGAGTGAAAATCCACAGGAGAGAGAGAGAGTTAAAATCCACAAGAGAGAGAGAGTCAGACAGAGTGAAAATCCACAAGAAAGAGAGAGTCAGTGAGAGTGAAAATCCACAAGAGGGAGAGAGAGTAAGATAGAGTGAAAATCTACAATAGAGAGAGAGAGTCAGAGAGAGTGAAAATCTAAAATAAAGAGAGAGAGTCAGAGAGAGTGAAAATCCACTATAGAGGGATAGTCACAGAGTGAGAAAATCCACTAGAGAGAGAGAGTGAGAGAGAGTGAAAATCCACAAGAGAGAGAGAGAGAGTCAGAGAGAGTGAAAATCCACAAGAGAGAGAGAGAGTCAGAGAGAGTGAAAATCCACAAGAGAGAGAGAGAGTCAGAGAGAGTGAAAATCCACAAGAGAGAGAGAGTTAGAGAGAGTGAAAATCCACAAGAGAGAGTCAGAGAGAGTGAAAATCCACAAGAGAGAGAGAGTCAGAGAGAGTGAAAATCCACAAGAGAGACGGATCGTCAGAGAAAGTGAAAATCCACAAGAGAGAGAGAGAGTCAGAGAGAGTGAAAATCCACAAGAGAGAGAGAGTTAGAGAGAGTGAAAATCCACAAGAGAGAGTCAGAGAGAGTGAAAATCCACAAGAGAGACGGATAGTCAGAGAAAGTGAAAATCCACAAGAGAGAGAGAGAGTCAGAGAGAGTGAAAATCCACAAGAGAGAGAGAGTCAGAGAGAGTGAAAATCCACAAGAGAGACAGAGAGAGAGAGTCAGAGCGAGTGAAAAACCACAAGAGAGAGAGATTCAGTGAGAGTGAAAATCCACAAGAGGGAGAGAGAGTAAGATAGAGTGAAAATCTACAATAAAGAGACAGAGTCAGAGAGAGTGAAAATCTACAATAAAGAGAGAGAGTCAGAGAGAGTGAAAATCCACAAGAGGGAGAGAGAGTAAGATAGAGTGAAAATCTACAATAGAGAGAGAGAGTCAGAGAGAGTGAAAATCCACTATAGAGGGATAGTCACAGAGTGAGAAAATCCACTAGAGAGTGAGAGTGAGAGAGAGTGAAAATCCACAAGAGAGAGAGAGAGAGTCAGAGAGAGTGAAAATCCACAAGAGAGAGAGAGAGTCAGAGAGAGTGAAAATCCACAAGAGAGAGAGAGAGTCAGAGAGAGTGAAAATCCACAAGAGAGAGAGAGTTAGAGAGAGTGAAAATCCACAAGAGAGAGTCAGAGAGAGTGAAAATCCACAAGAGAGAGAGAGTCAGAGAGAGTGAAAATCCACAAGAGAGACGGATAGTCAGCGAAAGTGAAAATCCACAAGAGAGAGAGAGAGTCAGAGAGAGTGAAAATCCACAAGAGAGAGAGAGTTAGAGAGAGTGAAAATCCACAAGAGAGAGTCAGAGAGAGTGAAAATCCACAAGAGAAAGGGATAGTCAGAGAGAGTGAAAATCCACAAGAGAGAGAGAGTCAGAGAGAGTGAAAATCCACAAGAGAGAGAGAGTCAGAGAGAGTGAAAATCCACAAGAGAGACGGATAGTCAGCGAAAGTGAAAATCCACAATAGAGAGAGAGTCAGAGAGAGTGAAAATCCACAAGAGAAAGGGATAGTCAGAGAGAGTGAAAATCCACAAGAGAGAGAGAGTCAGAGAGAGTGAAAATCCACAAGAGAGACAGAGAGAGAGAGAGAAAATCCACAAGAGAGAGAGAGAGAGTCAGAGAGAGTAAAAATCCACAAGAGAGTGAGAGAGAATCAGAGAGAGTGAAAATCCACAAGAGAGAGAGAGAGAGAGAAAATCCACAAGAGAGAGAGAGAGAGAAAATCCACAAGAGATAGAGAGAGAGTCAGAGAGAGTGAAAATCCACAAGAGAGTGAGAGAGTCAGATAGAGTGAAAATCCACAGGAGAGAGAGAGAGTTAAAATCAACAAGAGAGAGAGAGTCAGAGAGAGTGAAAATCCACAAGAGCGAGGGATGGTCAGAGAGAGTGAAAATCCACAAGAGAGAGAGAGAGAGAGTGAAAATCCACAAGAGAGAGAGAGAGAGAGTGAAAATCTACAAGAGAGAGAGAGAGTCAGAGAGAGTGAAAATCCACAAGCGAGAGAGAGAGTAAGATCGAGTGAAAATCTACAATAGAGAGTGAGAGTCAGAGAGAGTGAAAATCCACAAGAGAGGGATAGTCACAGAGTGAGAAAATCCACTAGAGAGAGAGTGAGAGTGAGAGAGAGTGAAAATCCACAAGAGAGAGAGAGAGAGTCAGAGAGAGTGAAAATCCACAAGAGAGAGAGAGAGTCAGAGAGAGGGAAAATCCACAAGAGAGAGAGAGAGTCAGAGAGAGTGAAAATCCACAAGAGAGAGTCAGAGAGAGTGAAAATCCACAAGAGAGAGTCAGAGAGAGTGAAAATCCACAAGAGAGTGAGAGAGAGTCAGATAGAGTGAAAATCCACAGGAGAGAGAGAGAGTTAAAATCCACAAGAGAGAGAGAGTCAGAGAGAGTGAAAATCCACAAGAGAGACAGAGAGAGAGAGTCAGAGCGAGTGAAAATCCACAAGAGAGACGGATAGTCAGAGAAAGTGAAAATCCACAAGAGAGAGAGAGTCAGAGAGAGTGAAAATCCACAAGAGAGACGGATAGTCAGAGAAAGTGAAAATCCACAAGAGAGAGAGAGTCAGAGAGAGTGAAAATCCACAAGAGAGATGGATAGTCAGAGAAAGTGAAAATCCACAAGAGAGAGAGAGTCAGAGAGAGTGAAAATCCACAAGAGAGAGAGAGTCAGAGAGAGTGAAAATCCACAAGAGAAAGGGATAGTCAGAGAGAGTGAAAATCCACAAGAGAGAGAGAGTCAGAGAGAGTGAAAATCCACAAGAGAGACAGAGAGAGAGAGTCAGAGCGAGTGAAAAACCACAAGAGAGAGAGATTCAGTGAGAGTGAAAATCCACAAGAGGGAGAGAGAGTAAGATAGAGTGAAAATCTACAATAAAGAGACAGAGTCAGAGAGAGTGAAAATCTACAATAAAGAGAGAGAGTCAGAGAGAGTGAAAATCCACAAGAGAGGGATAGTCAGAGAGAGAGAAAATCCACAAGAGAGGGATAGTCAGAGAGAGAGAAAATCCACAAGAGAGAGAGAGAGAGAGAAAATCCACAAGAGAGAGAGAGAGAGTCAGAGAGAGTAAAAATCCACAAGAGAGTGAGAGAGAGTCAGAGAGAGTGAAAATCCACAAGAGAGAGAGAGAGAGAGAAAATCCACAAGAGAGAGAGAGAGAGAAAATCCACAAGAGAGAGAGAGAGAGTCAGAGAGAGTGAAAATCCACAAGAGAGTGAGAGAGAGTCAGATAGAGTGAAAATCCACAGGAGAGAGAGAGAGTTAAAATCCACAAGAGAGAGAGAGTCAGAGAGAGTGAAAATCCACAAGAGAGTGAGAGAGAGTCAGATAGAGTGAAAATCCACAGGAGAGAGAGAGAGTTAAAATCCACAAGAGAGAGAGAGTCAGACAGAGTGAAAATCCACAAGAAAGAGAGAGTCAGTGAGAGTGAAAATCCACAAGAGGGAGAGAGAGTAAGATAGAGTGAAAATCTACAATAGAGAGAGAGAGTCAGAGAGAGTGAAAATCTAAAATAAAGAGAGAGAGTCAGAGAGAGTGAAAATCCACTATAGAGGGATAGTCACAGAGTGAGAAAATCCACTAGAGAGAGAGAGTGAGAGAGAGTGAAAATCCACAAGAGAGAGAGAGAGAGTCAGAGAGAGTGAAAATCCACAAGAGAGAGAGAGAGTCAGAGAGAGTGAAAATCCACAAGAGAGAGAGAGAGTCAGAGAGAGTGAAAATCCACAAGAGAGAGAGAGTTAGAGAGAGTGAAAATCCACAAGAGAGAGTCAGAGAGAGTGAAAATCCACAAGAGAGAGAGAGTCAGAGAGAGTGAAAATCCACAAGAGAGACGGATCGTCAGAGAAAGTGAAAATCCACAAGAGAGAGAGAGAGTCAGAGAGAGTGAAAATCCACAAGAGAGAGAGAGTTAGAGAGAGTGAAAATCCACAAGAGAGAGTCAGAGAGAGTGAAAATCCACAAGAGAGACGGATAGTCAGAGAAAGTGAAAATCCACAAGAGAGAGAGAGAGTCAGAGAGAGTGAAAATCCACAAGAGAGAGAGAGTCAGAGAGAGTGAAAATCCACAAGAGAGACAGAGAGAGAGAGTCAGAGCGAGTGAAAAACCACAAGAGAGAGAGATTCAGTGAGAGTGAAAATCCACAAGAGGGAGAGAGAGTAAGATAGAGTGAAAATCTACAATAAAGAGACAGAGTCAGAGAGAGTGAAAATCTACAATAAAGAGAGAGAGTCAGAGAGAGTGAAAATCCACAAGAGAGGGATAGTCAGAGAGAGAGAAAATCCACAAGAGAGGGATAGTCAGAGAGAGAGAAAATCCACAAGAGAGAGAGAGAGAGAGAGAGAAAATCCACAAGAGAGAGAGAGAGAGTCAGAGAGAGTAAAAATCCACAAGAGAGTGAGAGAGAATCAGAGAGAGTGAAAATCCACAAGAGAGAGAGAGAGAGAGAGAGAAAATCCACAAGAGAGAGAGAGAGAGTCAGAGAAAGTAAAAATCCACAAGAGAGTGAGAGAGAGTCAGAGAGAGTGAAAATCCACAAGAGAGAGAGAGAGAGAGAGAAAATCCACAAGAGAGAGAGAGAGAGAAAATCCACAAGAGAGAGAGAGAGAGTCAGAGAGAGTGAAAATCCACAAGAGAGTGAGAGAGAGTCAGATAGAGTGAAAATCCACAGGAGAGAGAGAGAGTTAAAATCCACAAGAGAGAGAGAGTCAGACTGAGTGAAAATCCACAAGAAAGAGAGTCAGTGAGAGTGAAAATCCACAAGAGGGAGAGAGAGTAAGATAGAGTGAAAATCCACAAGAGAGACGGATAGTCAGAGAAAGTGAAAATCCACAAGAGAGAGAGAGTCAGAGAGTGAAAATCCACAAGAGAAAGGGATAGTCAGAGAGAGTGAAAATCCACAAGAGAGAGAGAGTCAGAGAGAGTGAAAATCCACAAGAGAGACAGAGAGAGAGAGTCAGAGCGAGTGAAAAACCACAAGAGAGAGAGATTCAGTGAGAGTGAAAATCCACAAGAGGGAGAGAGAGTAAGATAGAGTGAAAATCTACAATAAAGAGAGAGAGTCAGAGAGAGTGAAAATCTACAATAAAGAGAGAGAGTCAGAGAGAGTGAAAATCCACAAGAGAGGGATAGTCAGAGAGAGAGAAAATCCACAAGAGAGGGATAGTCAGAGAGAGAGAAAATCCACAAGAGAGAGAGAGAGAGAGAGAGAGAAAATCCACAAGAGAGAGAGAGAGAGTCAGAGAGAGTAAAAATCCACAAGAGAGTGAGAGAGAGTCAGAGAGAGTGAAAATCCACAAGAGAGAGAGAGAGAGAAAATCCACAAGAGAGAGAGAGAGAGAAAATCCACAAGAGAGAGAGAGAGAGTCAGAGAGAGTGAAAATCCACAAGAGAGTGAGAGAGAGTCAGATAGAGTGAAAATCCACAGGAGAGAGAGAGAGTTAAAATCCACAAGAGAGAGAGAGTCAGAGAGAGTGAAAATCCACAAGAGCGAGGGATGGTCAGAGAGAGTGAAAATCCACAAGAGAGAGAGAGAGAGAGTGAAAATCCACAAGAGAGAGAGAGAGATAGAGTGAAAATCTACAAGAGAGAGAGAGAGTCAGAGAGAGTGAAAATCCACAAGCGAGAGAGAGAGTAAGATCGAGTGAAAATCTACAATAGAGAGAGAGAGTCAGAGAGAGTGAAAATCCACAAGAGAGGGATAGTCACAGAGTGAGAAAATCCTCTAGAGTGAGAGTGAGAGAGAGTGAAAATCCACAAGAGAGAGAGAGAGAGTCAGAGAGAGTGAAAATCCACAAGAGAGAGAGAGAGTCAGAGAGAGTGAAAATCCACAAGAGAGAGAGAGAGTCAGAGAGAGTGAAAATCCACAAGAGAGAGAGAGTTAGAGAGAGTGAAAATCCACAAGAGTCAGAGAGAGTGAAAATCCACAAGAGAGAGTCAGAGAGAGTGAAAATCCACAAGAGAAAGGGATAGTCAGAGAGATTGAAAATCCACAAGAGAGAGAGAGTCAGAGAGAGTGAAAATCCACAAGAGAAAGGGATAGTCAGAGAGAGTGAAAATCCACAAGAGAGAGAGAGTCAGAGAGAGTGAAAATCCACAAGAGAGACAGAGAGAGAGAGTCAGAGCGAGTGAAAAACCACAAGAGAGAGAGATTCAGTGAGAGTGAATATCCACAAGAGGGAGAGAGAGTAAGATAGAGTGAAAATCTATAATAAAGAGACAGTCAGAGAGAGTGAAAATCTACAATAAAGAGAGAGAGTCAGAGAGAGTGAAAATCCACAAGAGAGGGATAGTCAGAGAGAGAGAAAATCCACAAGAGAGAGAGAGAGAGAGAAAATCCACAAGAGACAGAGAGCGAGAGTCAGAGAGAGTAAAAATCCACAAGAGAGTGAGAGAGAGTCAGAGAGAGTGAAAATCCACAAGAGAGAGAGAGAGAGAGAAAATCCACAAGAGAGAGAGAGAGAGAAAATCCACAAGAGAGAGAGAGAGAGTCAGAGAGAGTGAAAATCCACAAGAGAGTGAGAGAGAGTCAGATAGAGTGAAAATCCACAGGAGAGAGAGAGAGTCAGACAGAGTGAAAATCCACAAGAAAGAGAGAGTCAGTGAGAGTGAAAATCCACAAGAGGGAGAGAGAGTAAGATAGAGTGAAAATCTACAATAGAGAGAGAGAGTCAGAGAGAGTGAAAATCTAAAATAAAGAGAGAGAGTAAGAGAGAGTGAAAATCCACTATAGAGGGATAGTCACAGAGTGAGAAAATCCACTAGAGAGAGAGAGTGAGAGAGAGTGAAAATCCACAAGAGAGAGAGAGAGAGAGTCAGAGAGAGTGAAAATCCACAAGAGACAGAGAGAGTCAGAGAGAGTGAAAATCCACAAGAGAGAGAGAGAGTCAGAGAGAGTGAAAATCCACAAGAGAGAGAGAGTTAGAGAGAGTGAAAATCCACAAGAGAGAGTCAGAGAGAGTGAAAATCCACAAGAGAGAGAGAGTCAGAGAGAGTGAAAATCCACAAGAGAGACGGATAGTCAGAGAAAGTGAAAATCCACAAGAGAGAGAGAGTCAGAGAGAGTGAAAATCCACAAGAGAAAGGGATAGTCAGAGAGAGTGAAAATCCACAAGAGAGGGATAGTCAGAGAGAGAGAAAATCCACAAGAGAGAGAGAGAGAGAGAGAGAGAAAATCCACAAGAGAGAGAGAGAGAGACAGAGAGAGTAAAAATCCACAAGAGAGTGAGAGAGAGTCAGAGAGAGTGAAAATCCACAAGAGAGAGAGAGAGAGAGAAAATACACAAGAGAGAGAGAGAGAGAAAATCCACAAGAGAGAGAGAGAGAGTCAGAGAGAGTGAAAATCCACAAGAGAGTGAGAGAGAGTCAGATAGAGTGAAAATCCACAGGAGAGAGAGAGAGTTAAAATCCACAAGAGAGAGAGAGTCCGAGAGAGTGAAAATCCACAAGAGCGAGGGATGGTCAGAGAGAGTGAAAATCCACAAGAGAGAGAGAGAGAGAGTGAAAATCCACAAGAGAGAGAGAGAGATAGAGTGAAAATCTACAAGAGAGAGAGAGAGTCAGAGAGAGTGAAAATCCACAAGCGAGAGAGAGAGTAAGATCGAGTGAAAATCTACAATAGAGAGAGAGAGTCAGAGAGAGTGAAAATCCACAAGAGAGGGATAGTCACAGAGTGAGAAAATCCACTAGAGAGAGAGTGAGAGAGAGTGAAAATCCACAAGAGAGAGAGAGAGAGTCAGAGAGAGTGAAAATCCACAAGAGAGAGAGAGAGTCAGAGAGAGTGAAAATCCACAAGAGAGAGAGAGAGTCAGAGAGAGTGAAAATCCACAAGAGAGAGAGAGTTAGAGAGAGTGAAAATCCACAAGAGTCAGAGAGAGTGAAAATCCACAAGAGAGAGTCAGAGAGAGTGAAAATCCACAAGAGAAAGGGATAGTGAGAGAGAGTGAAAATCCACAAGAGAGAGAGAGTCAGAGAGAGTGAAAATCCACAAGAGAAAGGGATAGTCAGAGAGAGTGAAAATCCACAAGAGAGAGAGAGTCAGAGAGAGTGAAAATCCACAAGAGAGACAGAGAGAGAGAGTCAGAGCGAGTGAAAAACCACAAGAGAGAGAGATTCAGTGAGAGTGAAAATCCACAAGAGGGAGAGAGAGTAAGATAGAGTGAAAATCTACAATAAAGAGACAGAGTCAGAGAGAGTGAAAATCTACAATAAAGAGAGAGAGTCAGAGAGAGAGAAAATCCACAAGAGAGGGATAGTCACAGAGTGAGAAAATCCACTAGAGAGAGAGTGAGAGAGAGTGAAAATCCACAAGAGAGAGAGAGAGAGTCAGAGAGAGTGAAAATCCACAAGAGAGAGAGAGAGTCAGAGAGAGTGAAAATCCACAAGAGAGAGAGAGAGTCAGAGAGAGTGAAAATCCACAAGAGAGAGAGAGTTAGAGAGAGTGAAAATCCACAAGAGTCAGAGAGAGTGAAAATCCACAAGAGAGAGAGTCAGAGAGAGTGAAAATCCACAAGAGAGAGAGAGTCAGAGAGAGTGAAAATCCACAAGAGAGGGATAGTCAGAGAGAGAGAAAATCCACAAGAGAGAGAGAGAGAGAGAAAATCCACAAGAGAGAGAGAGCGAGAGTCAGAGAGAGTAAAAATCCACAAGAGAGTGAGAGAGAGTCAGAGAGAGTGAAAATCCACAAGAGAGAGAGAGAGAGAGAAAATCCACAAGAGAGAGAGAGAGAGAAAATCCACAAGAGAGAGAGAGAGAGTCAGAGAGAGTGAAAATCCACAAGAGAGTGAGAGAGAGTCAGATAGAGTGAAAATCCACAGGAGAGAGAGAGAGTCAGACAGAGTGAAAATCCACAAGAAAGAGAGAGTCAGTGAGAGTGAAAATCCACAAGAGGGAGAGAGAGTAAGATAGAGTGAAAATCCACAAGAGAGAGAGAGAGTCAGAGAGAGTGAAAATCCACAAGAGAGAGAGAGAGTCAGAGAGAGTGAAAATCCACAAGAGAGAGAGAGTTAGAGAGAGTGAAAATCCACAAGAGAGAGTCAGAGAGAGTGAAAATCCACAAGAGAGAGAGAGTCAGAGAGAGTGAAAATCCACAAGAGAGACGGATAGTCAGAGAAAGTGAAAATCCACAAGAGAGAGAGAGTCAGAGAGAGTGAAAATCCACAAGAGAAAGGGATAGTCAGAGAGAGTGAAAATCCACAAGAGAGAGAGAGTCAGAGAGAGTGAAAATCCACAAGAGAGAGAGAGTCAGAGAGAGTGAAAATCCACAAGAGAAAGGGATAGTCAGAGAGAGAGAAAATCCACAAGAGAGAGAGAGAGAGAGAGAGAGAGAGAAAATCCACAAGAGAGAGAGAGAGAGTCAGAGAAAGTAAAAATCCACAAGAGAGTGAGAGAGAGTCAGAGAGAGTGAAAATCCACAAGAGAGAGAGAGAGAGAGAAAATCCACAAGAGAGAGAGAGAGAGAGAAAATCCAGAAGAGAGAGAGAGAGAGTCAGAGAGAGTGAAAATCCACAAGAGAGTGAGAGAGAGTCAGATAGAGTGAAAATCCACAGGAGAGAGAGAGAGTTAAAATCCACAAGAGAGAGAGAGTCAGAGAGTGAAAATCCACAAGAGCGAGGGATAGTCAGAGAGAGTGAAAATCCACAAGAGAGAGAGAGAGAGAGTGAAAATCCACAAGAGAGAGAGAGAGAGAGAGTGAAAATCTACAAGAGAGAGAGAGAGTCAGAGAGAGTGAAAATCCACAAGCGAGAGAGAGAGTAAGATCGAGTGAAAATCTACAATAGAGAGAGAGAGTCAGAGAGAGTGAAAATCCACAAGAGAGGGATAGTCACTGAGTGAGAAAATCCACTAGAGAGAGAGAGTGAGAGAGAGTGAAAATCCACAAGAGAGAGAGAGAGAGTCAGAGAGAGTGAAAATCCACAAGAGAGAGAGAGAGTCAGAGAGAGTGAAAATCCACAAGAGAGAGAGAGAGTCAGAGCGAGTGAAAATCCACAAGAGAAAGAGAGAGAGTCAGGGAGAGTGAAAATGCACAAGAGAGAGAGAGTCAGAGAGAGTGAAAATCTGCGAGAAAGAGAGAGTCAGAGAGTGAAAATCTGCAAGAGAGAGAGAGTCAGAGAGAGTGAAAATCTGCAGAGAGAGTGAAAATCCACAAGAGAAAGAGAGAGAGTCAGGGAGAGTGAAAATGCACAAGAGAGAGAGAGTTAGAGAGAGTGAAAATCCACAGGAGAGAGAGAGTCAGAGAGAGTGAAAATCCACAGGAGAGAGAGAGAGTGAAAATCCACAAGAGAGAGAGAGTCAGAGAGAGTGAAAATCCACAGGAGAGAGAGAGAGTGAAAATCCACAAGAGAGAGAGAGTCAGACAGAGTGAAAATCCACAAGAAAGAGAGAGTCATTGAGAGTGAAAATCCACAAGAGAGAGAGAGAGTAAGATAGAGTGAAAATCTACAATAGAGAGAGAGAGTCAGAGAGAGTGAAAATCTAAAATAAAGAGAGAGAGTCAGAGAGAGTGAAAATCCACAAGAGAGGGATAGTCACAGAGTGAGAAAATCCACTAGAGAGAGAGAGAGAGAGAGAGAGAAAATCCACAAGAGAAAGAGAGAGAGTCAGAGAGAGTGAAAATCCACAAGAGAGAGAGAGTTAGAGAGAGTGAAAATCCACAAGAGAGAGACAGAGAGAGTGAAAATCCACAAGAGGGAGAGAGAGAGTGAAAATCCACAAGAGGGAGAGAGAGAGACAGAGAGAGAGTGAAAATCTGCAAGAGAGAGTGAGAGAGAGTCAGACAGAGTGAAAATCCACAACAGAGAGAGAGAGAGAGAGTGAAAATCCACAAGAGAGAGAGCGAGAGAGTCAGAGAGAGTGAAAATCCACAAGAGAGAGAGAGAGAGTCAGAGAGAGTGAAAATCCACAAGAAAGAGAGAGAGAGTGAGTCAGAGAGAGTGAAAATCCACAAGAGAGAGTCGAGAGAGTGAAAATCCACAAGAGGGAGAGAGAGAGTCAGACAGAGTGAAAAATCAACAAGAGAGAGAGAGTCAGTGAGAGTGAAAATCCACAAGAGAGAGAGAGTCAGAGAGAGTGAAAATCCACAAGAGGGAGAGAGAGAGCCAGAGAGAGTGAAAATCCACAAGAGAGAGTCAGAGAGAGTGAAAATCCACAAGAGAGAGAGAGAGAGTGAAAATCCACAAGATAGAAAGAGTCAGAGAGAGTGAAAATCCACAAGAGAGGGATAGTCAGAGAGAGAGAAAATGCACAAGAGAGGGATAGTCAGAGAGAGAGAAAATCCACAAGAGAGGGATAGTCAGAGAGAGTGAAAATGCACAAGAGAGAGAGAGAGAGAGAGAGTCGGAGAGTGAAAATGCACAAGAGAGAGAGAGAGAGAGTTAGAGGGAGTGAAAATCCACAAGAGAGAGAGAGAGAGAGAGTCGGAGAGTGAAAATGCACAAGAGAGAGAGAGAGAGAGAGAGAGAGTTAGAGGGAGTGAAAATCCACAAGCGAGAAAGAGTCAGAGAGAGTGAAAATCCACAAGAGAGGGATAGTCAGAGCGAATGAAAATACACAAGAGAGAGAGAGAGAGTGAGAGAGTCAGAGAGAGTGAAAATGCACAAGAGAGAGAGAGAGAGAGAGAGTTCTAGAGAGTAAAAATCCACAAGAGAGAGAGAGTCAGAGACTGAAAATCCACAAGAGAGAAAGAGTCAGAGAGAGTGAAAATCCAAAAGAGAGGGATAGTCAGAGAGAGTGAAAATCCACAAGAGAGAGTCAGAGAGAGTGAAAATCCACAAGAGAGAGAGAGAGTCAGAGAGAGTGAAAATCCACAAGAGAGAGAGAGAGAGTGAAACTCCACAAGAGAGAGAGAGAGTCAGAGAGAGTGAAAATCCACAATAGAGAGAGAGAGAGTCAGAGAGAGTGAAAATCCACGAAAGAGAGAGAGAGAGTCAGAGAGAGTGAAAATACACAAGAGAGAGTCAGAGAGAGTGAAAATCCACAAGAGAGAGAGAGAGTCAGAGAGAGTGAAAATCCACAATAGAGAGAGAGAGAGTCAGAGAGAGTGAAAATCCACGAAAGAGAGAGAGAGAGTCAGAGAGAGTGAAAATCCACAAGAGAGAGAGAGAGTCAGAGAGAGTGAAAATCCACAAGAGAGAGAGAGTTAGAGAGAGTGAAAATCCACAAGAGTCAGAGAGAGTGAAAATCCACAAGAGAGAGTCAGAGAGAGTGAAAATCCACAAGAGAGACGGATAGTCAGAGAAAGTGAAAATCCACAAGAGAGAGAGAGTCAGAGAGAGTGAAAATCCACAAGAGAAAGGGATAGTCAGAGAGAGTGAAAATCCACAAGAGAGAGAGAGTCAGAGAGAGTGAAAATCCACAAGAGAGACAGAGAGAGAGAGTCAGAGCGAGTGAAAAACCACAAGAGAGAGAGATTCAGTGAGAGTGAAAATCCACAAGAGGGAGAGAGAGTAAGATAGAGTGAAAATCTACAATAAAGAGACAGAGTCAGAGAGAGTGAAAATCTACAATAAAGAGAGAGAGTCAGAGAGAGTGAAAATCCACAAGAGAGGGATAGTCAGAGAGAGAGAAAATCCACAAGAGAGAGAGAGAGAGAGAAAATCCACAAGAGAGAGAGAGAGAGAGTCAGAGAGAGTAAAAATCCACAAGAGAGTGAGAGAGAGTCAGAGAGAGTGAAAATCCACAAGAGAGAGAGAGAGAGAGAAAATCCACAAGAGAGAGAGAGAGAGAAAATCCACAAGAGAGAGAGAGAGAGTCAGAGAGAGTGAAAATCCACAAGAGAGTGAGAGAGAGTCAGATAGAGTGAAAATCCACAGGAGAGAGAGAGTCAGACAGAGTGAAAATCCACAAGAAAGAGAGAGTCAGTGAGAGTGAAAATCCACAAGAGGGAGAGAGAGTAAGATAGAGTGAAAATCTACAATAGAGAGAGAGAGTCAGAGAGAGTGAAAATCTAAAATAAAGAGAGAGAGTCAGAGAGAGTGAAAATCCACTATAGAGGGATAGTCACAGAGTGAGAAAATCCACTAGAGAGAGAGAGTGAGAGAGAGTGAAAATCCACAAGAGAGAGAGAGAGAGTCAGAGAGAGTGAAAATCCACAAGAGAGAGAGAGAGTCAGAGAGAGTGAAAATCCACAAGAGAGAGAGAGAGTCAGAGAGAGTGAAAATCCACAAAAGAGAGAGAGTTAGAGAGAGTGAAAATCCACAAGAGAGAGTCAGAGAGAGTGAAAATCCACAAGAGAGAGAGAGTCAGAGAGAGTGAAAATCCACAAGAGAAAGGGATAGTCAGAGAGAGTGAAAATCCACAAGAGAGAGAGAGTCAGAGAGAGTGAAAATCCACAAGAGAGAGAGAGTCAGAGAGAGTGAAAATCCACAAGAGAAAGGGATAGTCAGAGAGAGAGAAAATCCACAAGAGAGAGAGAGAGAGAGAGAGAGAAAATCCACAAGAGAGAGAGAGAGAGTCAGAGAAAGTAAAAATCCACAAGAGAGTGAGAGAGAGTCAGAGAGAGTGAAAATCCACAAGAGAGAGAGAGAGAGAGAAAATCCACAAGAGAGAGAGAGAGAGAGAAAATCCACAAGAGAGAGAGAGAGAGTCAGAGAGAGTGAAAATCCACAAGAGATTGAGAGAGAGTCAGATAGAGTGAAAATCCACAGGAGAGAGAGAGAGTTAAAATCCACAAGAGAGAGAGAGTCACAGAGTGAAAATCCACAAGAGCGAGGGATAGTCAGAGAGAGTGAAAATCCACAAGAGAGGGATAGTCAGAGAGAGTGAAAATCCACAAGAGAGGGATAGTCAGAGAGAGTGAAAATACACAAGAGAGAGTCAGAGAGAGTGAAAATCCACAAGAGAGAGAGAGAGTCAGAGAGAGTGAAAATCCACAATAGAGAGAGTGAGAGTCAGAGAGAGTGAAAATCCACGAAAGAGAGAGAGAGAGTCAGAGAGAGTGAAAATCCACAAGAGAGAGAGAGAGTCAGAGAGAGTGAAAATCCACAAGAGAGAGAGAGTTAGAGAGAGTGAAAATCCACAAGAGTCAGAGAGAGTGAAAATCCACAAGAGAGAGTCAGAGAGAGTGAAAATCCACAAGAGAGACGGATAGTCAGAGAAAGTGAAAATTCACAAGAGAGAGAGAGTCAGAGAGAGTGAAAATCCACAAGAGAAAGGGATAGTCAGAGAGAGTGAAAATCCACAAGAGAGAGAGAGTCAGAGAGAGTGAAAATCCACAAGAGAGACAGAGAGAGAGAGTCAGAGCGAGTGAAAAACCACAAGAGAGAGAGATTCAGTGAGAGTGAAAATCCACAAGAGGGAGAGAGAGTAAGATAGAGTGAAAATCTACAATAAAGAGACAGAGTCAGAGAGAGTGAAAATCTACAATAAAGAGAGAGAGTCAGAGAGAGTGAAAATCCACAAGAGAGGGATAGTCAGAGAGAGAGAAAATCCACAAGAGAGAGAGAGAGAGAGAAAATCCACAAGAGAGAGAGAGAGAGAGTCAGAGAGAGTAAAAATCCACAAGAGAGTGAGAGAGAGTCAGAGAGAGTGAAAATCCACAAGAGAGAGAGAGAGAGAGAAAATCCACAAGAGAGAGAGAGAGAGAAAATCCACAAGAGAGAGAGAGAGAGTCAGAGAGAGTGAAAATCCACAAGAGAGTGAGAGAGAGTCAGATAGAGTGAAAATCCACAGGAGAGAGAGAGTCAGACAGAGTGAAAATCCACAAGAAAGAGAGAGTCAGTGAGAGTGAAAATCCACAAGAGGGAGAGAGAGTAAGATAGAGTGAAAATCTACAATAGAGAGAGAGAGTCAGAGAGAGTGAAAATCTAAAATAAAGAGAGAGAGTCAGAGAGAGTGAAAATCCACTATAGAGGGATAGTCACAGAGTGAGAAAATCCACTAGAGAGAGAGAGTGAGAGAGAGTGAAAATCCACAAGAGAGAGAGAGAGAGTCAGAGAGAGTGAAAATCCACAAGAGAGAGAGAGAGTCAGAGAGAGTGAAAATCCACAAGAGAGAGAGAGAGTCAGAGAGAGTGAAAATCCACAAAAGAGAGAGAGTTAGAGAGAGTGAAAATCCACAAGAGAGAGTCAGAGAGAGTGAAAATCCACAAGAGAGAGAGAGTCAGAGAGAGTGAAAATCCACAAGAGAAAGGGATAGTCAGAGAGAGTGAAAATCCACAAGAGAGAGAGAGTCAGAGAGAGTGAAAATCCACAAGAGAGAGAGAGTCAGAGAGAGTGAAAATCCACAAGAGAAAGGGATAGTCAGAGAGAGAGAAAATCCACAAGAGAGAGAGAGAGAGAGAGAGAGAAAATCCACAAGAGAGAGAGAGTCAGACAGAGTGAAAATCCACAAGAGAGTGAGAGAGAGTCAGAGAGAGTGAAAATCCACAAGAGAGAGAGAGAGAGAGAAAATCCACAAGAGAGAGAGAGAGAGAGAAAATCCACAAGAGAGAGAGAGAGAGTCAGAGAGAGTGAAAATCCACAAGAGATTGAGAGAGAGTCAGATAGAGTGAAAATCCACAGGAGAGAGAGAGAGTTAAAATCCACAAGAGAGAGAGAGTCAGAGAGTGAAAATCCACAAGAGCGAGGGATAGTCAGAGAGAGTGAAAATCCACAAGAGAGAGAGAGAGAGAGAGTGAAAATCTACAAGAGAGAGAGAGAGTAAGATCGAGTGAAAATCTACAATAGAGAGAGAGATTCAGAGAGAGTGAAAATCCACAAGCGAGAGAGAGAGTAAGATCGAGTGAAAATCTACAATAGAGAGAGAGATTCAGAGAGAGTGAAAATCCACAAGAGAGGGATAGTCACTGAGTGAGAAAATCCACTAGAGAGAGAGTGAGAGAGAGTGAAAATCCACAAGAGAGAGAGAGAGAGTCAGAGAGAGTGAAAATCCACAAGAGAGAGAGAGAGTCAGAGACAGTGAAAATCCACAAGAGAGAGAGAGAGTCAGAGCGAGTGAAAATCCACAAGAGAAAGAGAGAGAGTCAGGGAGAGTGAAAATGCACAAGAGAGAGAGAGAGTTAGAGAGAGTGAAAATCCACAGGAGAGAGAGAGTCAGAGAGAGTGAAAATCCACAGGAGAGAGAGAGAGTGAAAATCCACAAGAGAGAGAGAGTCAGAGAGAGTGAAAATCCACAGGAGAGAGAGAGAGTGAAAATCCACAAGAGAGAGAGAGTCAGACAGAGTGAAAATCCACAAGAAAGAGAGAGTCATTGAGAGTGAAAATCCACAAGAGAGAGAGAGAGTAAGATAGAGTGAAAATCTACAATAGAGAGAGAGAGTCAGAGAGAGTGAAAATCTAAAATAAAGAGAGAGAGTCAGAGAGAGTGAAAATCCACAAGAGATTGAGAGAGAGTCAGATAGAGTGAAAATCCACAGGAGAGAGAGAGAGTTAAAATCCACAAGAGAGAGAGAGTCAGAGAGTGAAAATCCACAAGAGCGAGGGATAGTCAGAGAGAGTGAAAATCCACAAGAGAGAGAGAGAGAGAGTGAAAATCCACAAGAGAGAGAGAGAGAGAGAGTGAAAATCTACAAGAGAGAGAGAGAGTCAGAGAGAGTGAAAATCCACAAGCGAGAGAGAGAGTAAGATCGAGTGAAAATCTACAATAGAGAGAGAGAGTCAGAGAGAGTGAAAATCCACAAGAGAGGGATAGTCACTGAGTGAGAAAATCCACTAGAGAGAGAGTGAGAGAGAGTGAAAATCCACAAGAGAGAGAGAGAGAGTCAGAGAGAGTGAAAATCCACAAGAGAGAGAGAGAGTCAGAGACAGTGAAAATCCACAAGAGAGAGAGAGAGTCAGAGCGAGTGAAAATCCACAAGAGAAAGAGAGAGAGTCAGGGAGAGTGAAAATGCACAAGAGAGAGAGAGTCAGAGAGAGTGAAAATCTGCGAGAAAGAGAGAGTCAGAGAGTGAAAATCTGCAAGAGAGAGAGAGAGTCAGAGAGAGTGAAAATCTGCAGAGAGAGTGAAAATCCACAAGAGAAAGAGAGAGAGTCAGGGAGAGTGAAAATGCACAAGAGAGAGAGAGAGTTAGAGAGAGTGAAAGTCCACAGGAGAGAGAGAGTCAGAGAGAGTGAAAATCCACAGGAGAGAGAGAGAGTGAAAATCCACAAGAGAGAGAGAGTCAGAGAGAGTGAAAATCCACAGGAGAGAGAGAGAGTGAAAATCCACAAGAGAGAGAGAGTCAGACAGAGTGAAAATCCACAAGAAAGAGAGAGTCATTGAGAGTGAAAATCCACAAGAGAGAGAGAGAGTAAGATAGAGTGAAAATCTACAATAGAGAGAGAGAGTCAGAGAGAGTGAAAATCTAAAATAAAGAGAGAGAGTCAGAGAGAGTGAAAATCCACAAGAGAGGGATAGTCACAGAGTGAGAAAATCCACTAGAGAGAGAGAGAGAGAGAGAGAAAATCCACAAGAGAAAGAGAGAGAGTCAGAGAGAGTGAAAATCCACAAGAGAGAGAGAGTTAGAGAGAGTGAAAATCCACAAGAGAGAGACAGAGAGAGTGAAAATCCACAAGAGGGAGAGAGAGAGTGAAAATCCACAAGAGGGAGAGAGAGAGCCAGAGAGAGTGAAAATCTGCAAGAGAGAGTGAGAGAGAGTCAGACAGAGTGAAAATCCACAACAGAGAGAGAGAGAGTGAAAATCCACAAGAGAGAGAGCGAGAGAGTCAGAGAGAGTGAAAATCCACAAGAGAGAGAGAGAGAGTCAGAGAGAGTGAAAATCCACAAGAAAGAGAGAGAGAGTGAGTCAGAGAGAGTGAAAATCCACAAGAGAGAGTCGAGAGAGTGAAAATCCACAAGAGGGAGAGAGAGAGTCAGACAGAGTGAAAAATCAACAAGAGAGAGAGAGTCAGTGAGAGTGAAAATCCACAAGAGAGAGAGAGTCAGAGAGAGTGAAAATCCACAAGAGGGAGAGAGAGAGCCAGAGAGAGTGAAAATCCACAAGAGAGAGTCAGAGAGAGTGAAAATCCACAAGAGAGAGAGAGAGAGTGAAAATCCACAAGATAGAAAGAGTCAGAGAGAGTGAAAATCCACAAGAGAGGGATAGTCAGAGAGAGAGAAAATGCACAAGAGAGGGATAGTCAGAGAGAGAGAAAATCCACAAGAGAGGGATAGTCAGAGAGAGTGAAAATGCACAAGAGAGAGAGAGAGAGAGAGAGTCGGAGAGTGAAAATGCACAAGAGAGAGAGAGAGAGAGTTAGAGGGAGTGAAAATCCACAAGAGAGAGAGAGAGAGAGAGTCGGAGAGTGAAAATGCACAAGAGAGAGAGAGAGAGAGAGAGAGAGTTAGAGGGAGTGAAAATCCACAAGCGAGAAAGAGTCAGAGAGAGTGAAAATCCACAAGAGAGGGATAGTCAGAGCGAGTGAAAATACACAAGAGAGAGAGAGAGAGTGAGAGAGTCAGAGAGAGTGAAAATGCACAAGAGAGAGAGAGAGAGAGAGAGTTCTAGAGAGTAAAAATCCACAAGAGAGAGAGAGTCAGAGACTGAAAATCCACAAGAGAGAAAGAGTCAGAGAGAGTGAAAATCCAAAAGAGAGGGATAGTCAGAGAGAGTGAAAATCCACAAGAGAGGGATAGTCAGAGAGAGTGAAAATACACAAGAGAGAGTCAGAGAGAGTGAAAATCCACAAGAGAGAGAGAGAGAGTCAGAGAGAGTGAAAATCCACAAGAGAGAGAGAGAGAGTCAGAGAGAGTGAAAATCCACGAAAGAGAGAGAGAGAGTCAGAGAGAGTGAAAATCCACGAAAGAGAGAGAGAGAGTCAGAAAGAGTGAAAATCCACAAGAGAGAGTCAGAGAGAGTGAAAATCCACAAGAGAGAGAGAGAGAGTCAGAGAGAGTGAAAATCCACAAGAGAGAGAGAGAGAGTCAGAGAGAGTGAAAATCCACAAGAGGGAGAGAGAGAGCCAGAGAGAGTGAAAATCCACAAGAGAGAGAGAGAGTCTGAGAGAGTGAAAATCCACAAGAGGGAGAGAGAGAGCCAGAGAGAGTGAAAATCCACAAGAGAGAGTTAGAGAGAGTGAAAATCCACAAGAGGGAGAGAGAGAGCCAGAGAGAGTGAAAATCCACAAGAGAGAGTCAGAGAGAGTGAAAATCCACAGGAGAGAGAGAGTCAGAGAGAGTGAAAATGCACAAGAGAGAGAGAGAGCCAGAGAGAGTGAAAATCCACAAGAGAGAGTCAGAGAGAGTGAAAATCCACAGGAGAGAGATAGTCAGAGAGAGTGAAAATGCACAAGAGAGAGAGAGAGTCTGAGAGAGTGAAAATCCACAAGAGAGAGAGAGAGTCAGAGAGACTGAAAATCCACAAGATAGAAAGAGTCAGAGAGAGTGAAAATCCACGAGAGAGGGATAGTCAGAGAGAGTGAAAATGCACAAGAGAGAGAGAGAGAGAGAGTCGGAGAGTGAAAATGCACAAGAGAGAGAGAGAGAGAGAGAGAGTTAGAGGGAGTGAAAATTCACAAGAGAGAGAGAGAGTCAGAGACTGAAAATCCACAAGCGAGAAAGAGTCAGAGAGAGTGAAAATCCACAAGAGAGGGATAGTCAGAGCGAGTGAAAATCCACAGGAGAGAGAGAGTCAGAGAGAGTGAAAATGCACAAGAGAGAGAGAGAGCCAGAGAGAGTGAAAATCCACAAGAGAGAGAGAGAGAGAGAGAGAGAGTTAGAGGGAGTGAAAATCCACAAGAGAGAGAGAGAGTCAGAGACTGAAAATCCACAAGAGAGGGATAGTCAGAGAGAGTGAAAATCCACGAGAGGGATAGTCAGAGCGAGTGAAAATACACAAGAGAGAGAGAGAGAGTGAGAGAGTCAGAGAGAGTGAAAATGCACAAGAGAGAGAGAGAGAGAGTTCTAGAGAGTAAAAATCCACAAGAGAGAAAGAGTCAGAGAGAGTGAAAATCCACAAGAGAGGGATAGTCAGAGAGAGTGAAAATCCACAAGAGAGGGATAGTCAGAGCGAGTGAAAATCCACAGGAGAGAGAGAGTCAGAGAGAGTGAAAATGCACAAGAGAGAGAGAGAGCCAGAGAGAGTGAAAATCCACAAGAGAGAGTCAGAGAGAGTGAAAATCCACAGGAGAGAGAGAGTCAGAGAGAGTGAAAATGCACAAGAGAGAGAGAGAGAGTCTGAGAGAGTGAAAATCCACAAGAGAGAGAGAGAGTCAGAGAGACTGAAAATCCACAAGATAGAAAGAGTCAGAGAGAGTGAAAATCCACGAGAGAGGGATAGTCAGAGAGAGTGAAAATGCACAAGAGAGAGAGAGAGAGTCGGAGAGTGAAAATGCACAAGAGAGAGAGAGAGAGAGAGAGAGAGAGTTAGAGGGAGTGAAAATCCACAAGAGAGAGAGAGAGTCAGAGACTGAAAATCCACAAGCGAGAAAGAGTCAGAGAGAGTGAAAATCCACAAGAGAGGGATAGTCAGAGCGAGTGAAAATCCACAGGAGAGAGAGAGTCAGAGAGAGTGAAAATGCACAAGAGAGAGAGAGAGCCAGAGAGAGTGAAAATCCACAAGAGAGAGAGAGAGAGAGAGAGAGAGAGTTAGAGGGAGTGAAAATCCACAAGAGAGAGAGAGAGTCAGAGACTGAAAATCCACAAGCGAGAAAGAGTCAGAGAGAGTGAAAATCCACAAGAGAGGGATAGTCAGAGAGAGTGAAAATCCACAAGAGAGGGATAGTCAGACAGAGTGAAAATCCACAGGAGAGAGAGAGTCAGAGAGAGTGAAAATGCACAAGAGAGAGAGAGAGCCAGAGAGAGTGAAAATCCACAAGAGAGAGTCAGAGAGAGTGAAAATCCACAGGAGAGAGAGAGTCAGAGAGAGTGAAAATGCACAAGAGAGAGAGAGAGTCTGAGAGAGTGAAAATCCACGAGAGAGGGATAGTCAGAGAGAGTGAAAATGCACAAGAGAGAGAGAGTCGGAGAGTGAAAATGCACAAGAGAGAGAGAGAGAGAGAGAGTTAGAGGGAGTGAAAATCCACAAGAGAGAGAGAGAGTCAGAGACTGAAAATCCACAAGCGAGAAAGAGTCAGAGAGAGTGAAAATCCACAAGAGAGGGATAGTCAGAGAGAGTGAAAATCCACGAGAGGGATAGTCAGAGCGAGTGAAAATACACAAGAGAGAGAGAGAGAGTGAGAGAGTCAGAGAGAGTGAAAATGCACAAGAGAGAGAGAGAGAGAGTTCTAGAGAGTAAAAATCCACAAGAGAGAAAGAGTCAGAGAGAGTGAAAATCCACAAGAGAGGGATAGTCAGAGAGAGTGAAAATCCACAAGAGAGGGATAGTCAGAGCGAGTGAAAATCCACAAGAGAGAGTCAGAGAGAGTCAGAGAAAGTGAAAATCCACAAGAGAGACAGAGAGAGTCAGAGAGAGTGACAATCCACAAGAGACAGAGAGAGTCAGAGAGAGTGACAATCCACAAGAGAGAGAGAGAGTAAGATCGAGTGAAAATCTACAATAGAGAGAGAGAGTCAGAGAGAGTGAAAATCCACAAGAGAGGGATAGTCACTGAGTGAGAAAATCCACTAGAGAGAGAGTGAGAGAGAGTGAAAATCCACAAGAGAGAGAGAGAGAGTCAGAGAGAGTGAAAATCCACAAGAGAGAGAGAGAGTCAGAGACAGTGAAAATCCACAAGAGAGAGAGAGAGTCAGAGCGAGTGAAAATCCACAAGAGAAAGAGAGAGAGTCAGGGAGAGTGAAAATGCACAAGAGAGAGAGAGTCAGAGAGAGTGAAAATCTGCGAGAAAGAGAGAGTCAGAGAGTGAAAATCTGCAAGAGAGAGAGAGAGTCAGAGAGAGTGAAAATCTGCAGAGAGAGTGAAAATCCATAAGAGAAAGAGAGAGAGTCAGGGAGAGTGAAAATGCACAAGAGAGAGAGAGAGTTAGAGAGAGTGAAAGTCCACAGGAGAGAGAGAGTCAGAGAGAGTGAAAATCCACAGGAGAGAGAGAGAGTGAAAATCCACAAGAGAGAGAGAGTCAGAGAGAGTGAAAATCCACAGGAGAGAGAGAGAGTGAAAATCCACAAGAGAGAGAGAGTCAGACAGAGTGAAAATCCACAAGAAAGAGAGAGTCATTGAGAGTGAAAATCCACAAGAGAGAGAGAGAGTAAGATAGAGTGAAAATCTACAATAGAGAGAGAGAGTCAGAGAGAGTGAAAATCTAAAATAAAGAGAGAGAGTCAGAGAGAGTGAAAATCCACAAGAGAGGGATAGTCACAGAGTGAGAAAATCCACTAGAGAGAGAGAGAGAGAGAGAGAAAATCCACAAGAGAAAGAGAGAGAGTCAGAGAGAGTGAAAATCCACAAGAGAGAGAGAGTTAGAGAGAGTGAAAATCCACAAGAGAGAGACAGAGAGAGTGAAAATCCACAAGAGGGAGAGAGAGAGTGAAAATCCACAAGAGGGAGAGAGAGAGCCAGAGAGAGTGAAAATCTGCAAGAGAGAGTGAGAGAGAGTCAGACAGAGTGAAAATCCACAACAGAGAGAGAGAGAGTGAAAATCCACAAGAGAGAGCGAGAGAGTCAGAGAGAGTGAAAATCCACAAGAGAGAGAGAGAGAGTCAGAGAGAGTGAAAATCCACAAGAAAGAGAGAGAGAGTGAGTCAGAGAGAGTGAAAATCCACAAGAGAGAGTCGAGAGAGTGAAAATCCACAAGAGGGAGAGAGAGAGTCTGACAGAGTGAAAAATCAACAAGAGAGAGAGAGTCAGTGAGAGTGAAAATCCACAAGAGAGAGAGAGTCAGAGAGAGTGAAAATCCACAAGAGGGAGAGAGAGAGCCAGAGAGAGTGAAAATCCACAAGAGAGAGTCAGAGAGAGTGAAAATCCACAAGAGAGAGAGAGAGAGTGAAAATCCACAAGATAGAAAGAGTCAGAGAGAGTGAAAATCCACAAGAGAGGGATAGTCAGAGAGAGAGAAAATGCACAAGAGAGGGATAGTCAGAGAGAGAGAAAATCCACAAGAGAGGGATAGTCAGAGAGAGTGAAAATGCACAAGAGAGAGAGAGAGAGAGAGAGTCGGAGAGTGAAAATGCACAAGAGAGAGAGAGAGAGAGTTAGAGGGAGTGAAAATCCACAAGAGAGAGAGAGAGAGAGAGTCGGAGAGTGAAAATGCACAAGAGAGAGAGAGAGAGAGAGAGAGAGTTAGAGGGAGTGAAAATCCACAAGCGAGAAAGAGTCAGAGAGAGTGAAAATCCACAAGAGAGGGATAGTCAGAGCGAGTGAAAATACACAAGAGAGAGAGAGAGAGTGAGAGAGTCAGAGAGAGTGAAAATGCACAAGAGAGAGAGAGAGAGAGAGAGTTCTAGAGAGTAAAAATCCACAAGAGAGAGAGAGTCAGAGACTGAAAATCCACAAGAGAGAAAGAGTCAGAGAGAGTGAAAATCCAAAAGAGAGGGATAGTCAGAGAGAGTGAAAATCCACAAGAGAGGGATAGTCAGAGAGAGTGAAAATACACAAGAGAGAGTCAGAGAGAGTGAAAATCCACAAGAGAGAGAGAGAGAGTCAGAGAGAGTGAAAATCCACAAGAGAGAGAGAGAGAGTCAGAGAGAGTGAAAATCCACGAAAGAGAGAGAGAGAGTCAGAGAGAGTGAAAATCCACGAAAGAGAGAGAGAGAGTCAGAAAGAGTGAAAATCCACAAGAGAGAGTCAGAGAGAGTGAAAATCCACAAGAGAGAGAGAGAGAGTCAGAGAGAGTGAAAATCCACAAGAGAGAGAGAGAGAGTCAGAGAGAGTGAAAATCCACAAGAGGGAGAGAGAGAGCCAGAGAGAGTGAAAATCCACAAGAGAGAGAGAGAGTCTGAGAGAGTGAAAATCCACAAGAGGGAGAGAGAGAGCCAGAGAGAGTGAAAATCCACAAGAGAGAGTTAGAGAGAGTGAAAATCCACAAGAGGGAGAGAGAGAGCCAGAGAGAGTGAAAATCCACAAGAGAGAGTCAGAGAGAGTGAAAATCCACAGGAGAGAGAGAGTCAGAGAGAGTGAAAATGCACAAGAGAGAGAGAGAGCCAGAGAGAGTGAAAATCCACAAGAGAGAGTCAGAGAGAGTGAAAATCCACAGGAGAGAGATAGTCAGAGAGAGTGAAAATGCACAAGAGAGAGAGAGAGTCTGAGAGAGTGAAAATCCACAAGAGAGAGAGAGAGTCAGAGAGACTGAAAATCCACAAGATAGAAAGAGTCAGAGAGAGTGAAAATCCACGAGAGAGGGATAGTCAGAGAGAGTGAAAATGCACAAGAGAGAGAGAGAGAGAGAGTCGGAGAGTGAAAATGCACAAGAGAGAGAGAGAGAGAGAGAGAGTTAGAGGGAGTGAAAATTCACAAGAGAGAGAGAGAGTCAGAGACTGAAAATCCACAAGCGAGAAAGAGTCAGAGAGAGTGAAAATCCACAAGAGAGGGATAGTCAGAGCGAGTGAAAATCCACAGGAGAGAGAGAGTCAGAGAGAGTGAAAATGCACAAGAGAGAGAGAGAGCCAGAGAGAGTGAAAATCCACAAGAGAGAGAGAGAGAGAGAGAGAGAGTTAGAGGGAGTGAAAATCCACAAGAGAGAGAGAGAGTCAGAGACTGAAAATCCACAAGAGAGGGATAGTCAGAGAGAGTGAAAATCCACGAGAGGGATAGTCAGAGCGAGTGAAAATACACAAGAGAGAGAGAGAGAGTGAGAGAGTCAGAGAGAGTGAAAATGCACAAGAGAGAGAGAGAGAGAGTTCTAGAGAGTAAAAATCCACAAGAGAGAAAGAGTCAGAGAGAGTGAAAATCCACAAGAGAGGGATAGTCAGAGAGAGTGAAAATCCACAAGAGAGGGATAGTCAGAGCGAGTGAAAATCCACAGGAGAGAGAGAGTCAGAGAGAGTGAAAATGCACAAGAGAGAGAGAGAGCCAGAGAGAGTGAAAATCCACAAGAGAGAGTCAGAGAGAGTGAAAATCCACAGGAGAGAGAGAGTCAGAGAGAGTGAAAATGCACAAGAGAGAGAGAGAGAGTCTGAGAGAGTGAAAATCCACAAGAGAGAGAGAGAGTCAGAGAGACTGAAAATCCACAAGATAGAAAGAGTCAGAGAGAGTGAAAATCCACGAGAGAGGGATAGTCAGAGAGAGTGAAAATGCACAAGAGAGAGAGAGAGAGTCGGAGAGTGAAAATGCACAAGAGAGAGAGAGAGAGAGAGAGAGAGAGTTAGAGGGAGTGAAAATCCACAAGAGAGAGAGAGAGTCAGAGACTGAAAATCCACAAGCGAGAAAGAGTCAGAGAGAGTGAAAATCCACAAGAGAGGGATAGTCAGAGCGAGTGAAAATCCACAGGAGAGAGAGAGTCAGAGAGAGTGAAAATGCACAAGAGAGAGAGAGAGCCAGAGAGAGTGAAAATCCACAAGAGAGAGAGAGAGAGAGAGAGAGAGAGTTAGAGGGAGTGAAAATCCACAAGAGAGAGAGAGAGTCAGAGACTGAAAATCCACAAGCGAGAAAGAGTCAGAGAGAGTGAAAATCCACAAGAGAGGGATAGTCAGAGAGAGTGAAAATCCACAAGAGAGGGATAGTCAGACAGAGTGAAAATCCACAGGAGAGAGAGAGTCAGAGAGAGTGAAAATGCACAAGAGAGAGAGAGAGCCAGAGAGAGTGAAAATCCACAAGAGAGAGTCAGAGAGAGTGAAAATCCACAGGAGAGAGAGAGTCAGAGAGAGTGAAAATGCACAAGAGAGAGAGAGAGTCTGAGAGAGTGAAAATCCACGAGAGAGGGATAGTCAGAGAGAGTGAAAATGCACAAGAGAGAGAGAGTCGGAGAGTGAAAATGCACAAGAGAGAGAGAGAGAGAGAGAGTTAGAGGGAGTGAAAATCCACAAGAGAGAGAGAGAGTCAGAGACTGAAAATCCACAAGCGAGAAAGAGTCAGAGAGAGTGAAAATCCACAAGAGAGGGATAGTCAGAGAGAGTGAAAATCCACGAGAGGGATAGTCAGAGCGAGTGAAAATACACAAGAGAGAGAGAGAGAGTGAGAGAGTCAGAGAGAGTGAAAATGCACAAGAGAGAGAGAGAGAGAGTTCTAGAGAGTAAAAATCCACAAGAGAGAAAGAGTCAGAGAGAGTGAAAATCCACAAGAGAGGGATAGTCAGAGAGAGTGAAAATCCACAAGAGAGGGATAGTCAGAGCGAGTGAAAATCCACAAGAGAGAGTCAGAGAGAGTCAGAGAAAGTGAAAATCCACAAGAGAGACAGAGAGAGTCAGAGAGAGTGACAATCCACAAGAGACAGAGAGAGTCAGAGAGAGTGAAAATCCACAAGAGAGAGAGAGTCAGAGAGGGTGAAAATCCACAAGAGAGAGAGAGTCAGAGAGAGTGAAAATCCACAAGATAGACAGAGAGAGATAGAGAGAGAGAGAGAGAGTGAAAATCTGCGAGAAAGAGAGAGTCAGAGAGAGTGAAAATCTGCAAGAGAGAGAGAGTCAGAGAGAGTGAAAATCCACAAGAGAGACAGAGAGAGTCAGAGAGAGTGAAAATCCACAAGAGACAGAGTGAGAGTCAGACAGAATGAAAATCCACAAGAGAGAGAGAGTCAGAGAGAGTGAAAATCCACAAGATAGAGAGAGAGAGAGAGAGAGAGAGAGAGTGAAAATCTGCAAGAGAGAGAGAGACAGAGAGGGGAAGTGAGAGACAGAGAGAGAGATGGAGAGACAGAGAGAGAGACAATGACAGAGAGACAGATATGGAGGGAGAGACAGAGGGAGAGATGGAGAGAGAGGCAAAGAGAGAGATAAGAGAAATAGAGAGACAATGACAGAGAGAGAGAGAGAGATGGAGAGAGAGACAGAAGGAGATAGAAGGAGAGCAGTATGAGAGGAGGAGTGTGAGAGACTGGATGGAGAGAGACCAGTCTGGGTTTGCAAGGGTTGACACTAACCCGAACTAGGAGAGGTTTACGGAGAACATCCACTGCTCCTTTGACAGGCACGGTTATCACCTCATTCCCACACAGAGATTCTGAGGAAATGGATTCTGCTTGAACTGTCAAATTCTGTTCTCCTGCAACACAGACAGAGAGAGGGAGAGAGGTGAGAGAAAACGGGACAGGGATCAGGAGCAGGAACCCGGGCTGATTCACCCCCCTCCCTAACCCAGGGGTCACTGGACAGGGATCAGGAGCAGGAACCCGGGCTGATTCACCCCCCTCCCTAACCCAGGGGTCACTGGACAGGGATCAGGAGCAGGAACCCGGGCTGATTCACCCCCTCCTCCCTAACCCAGGGGTCACTGGACAGGGATCAGGAGCAGGAACCCGGGCTGATTCACCCCCCTCCCTAACCCAGGGGTCACTGGACAGGGATCAGGAGCAGGAACCCGGGCTGATTCACCCCCCTCCCTAACCCAGGGGTCACTGGACAGGGATCAGGAGCAGGAACCCGGGCTGATTCACCTCCCTCCCTAAACCAGAGGTCACTGGACAGGGATCAGGAGCAGGAACCCGGGCTGATTCACCCCCTCCTCCCTAACCCAGGGGTCACTGGACAGGGATCAGGAGCAGGAACCCGGGCTGATTCACCCCCCTCCTCCCGAAACCAGGGGTCACTGGACAGGGATCAGGAGCAGGATCCCGGGCTGATTCACCCCCTCCTCCCTAACCCAGGGGTCACTGGACAGGGATCAGGAGCAGGAACCCGGGCTGATTCACCCCCTCCTCCCTAACCCAGGGGTCACTGGACAGGGATCAGGAGCAGGAACCCGGGCTGATTCACCCCCTCCTCCCTAACCCAGGGGTCACTGGACAGGGATCAGGAGCAGGAACCCGGGCTGATTCACCCCCCCCCTCCCTAACCCAGGGGTCACTGGACAGGGATCAGGAGCAGGAACCCGGGCTGATTCACGCAGCAAAGGCTGGGATCGGAGCCTGGGCCTTGAGTTAATGACTGACCCAGTTCAGTAGCAGTGAGATTCCAGCTGAAGGTCACACTGTCCTTCGAGCAGATGCATGTCTCTTGTGCGGTTCTGCTGTCGGAGGTCACATTAAAGCCCTGGGCCTCCAGCAGAGTTATCTTCACCTGAGGGAGAGAAAAGGAGCAGGAAAGGGTTAGATCACCAACGGCACAAGACTCAAACACAACACTCCCCACCTCCTCCTGTTCAATTATCCTCGTCTCCGGAGGGCACTCCCTGTCCTCCAGGATCCAATCACACACGCACACAGAGCAGGAAAGGCCCAGGCTCCATTCCCGGCCTGTGCTGGGCTAACCTGATCCCACACCCAGTGTGGTACCGAAGCCTGCGCACACAGAGCAGGAAAGGCCCAGGCTCCATTCCCGGCCTGTACTGGGCTAACCTGATCCCACACCCAGTGTGGTACCGAAGCCTGCGCACACAGAGCAGGAAAGGCCCAGGCTCCATTCCCGGCCTGTGTTGGGTGAACTTGATCCCACACCCTGTCTGGCACTGAGCCCCACACATACAGAGCAGGAAAGGCCCAGGCTCCATTCCCGGCCTGTGCTGAGTTTACCCAGCCCTGCCTTTCACACACCCCCCCCCCACCCCCCACCCCAGTGCACACACGCACACAGAAGAGCAGAGCCGGTGGTGCCTCCTCCCACAGTCGATTAGCCAGCCAGCTGACTCACCATGATGCACTGTTTCATGTAGTTGAACACTTTGGCTTTGAGTGTGAACCCTTCGGTCCTGATGACCGAGTAGGGCAGAGCCAGATCCACAAAGAAGGGTTTGAAGGCATTGAGTGAGACGGTGTCTGAGATCCCAAAGCCGGCCTGTCCAGTACAGAACATACTGCCTTTCCATTCTGTTATTGAGTCAGGTACAGTGATGGGGAGGGAGATTGAGCCAGTCGACCTGAGACAGGACACACAGTTAGAGCAGATTAGGATGTTCATTGTGGTAGAAAAACTGGCCCCAGGTCATGGGGGAGAATTCCTCTGCAGTGTGGTGTTCCCTCAGTACTGACCCTCCGACAGTGCAGCACTCCCTCAGTACTGACCCTCCGACAGTGCAGCACTCCCTCAGTACTGACCCTCCGACAGTGCAGCACTCCCTCAGTACTGACCCTCCGACAGTGCGGCACTCCCTCAGTACTGACCCTCCGACAGTGCAGCACTCCCTCAGTATTGACCCTCCGACAGTGCAGCACTCCCTCAGTACTGACCCTCCGACAGTGCAGCACTCCCTCAGTACTGACCCTCCGACAGTGCGGCACTCCCTCAGTACTGACCCTCCGACAGTGCAGCACTCCCTCAGTACTGACCCTCCGACAGTGCAGCACTCTCTCTGTACTGACCCTCCGACAGTGCAGCACTCCCTCAGTACTGACCCTCCGACAGTGCAGCACTCCCTCAGTACTGACCCTCCGACAGTGCAGCACTCCCTCAGTACTGACACTCCGACAGTGCAGCACTCCCTCAGTACTGACCCTCCGACAGTGCAATACACCCTCAGTACTGACCCTCCGACAGTGCAGCACTCCCTCAGTACTGACCCTCTGACAGTGCGGCACTCCCTCAGTACTGACCCTCCGACAGTGCAGCACTCCCTCAGTACTGACCCTCCGACAGTGCAGCACTCCCTCAGTACTGACCCTCCGACAGTGCAGCACTCCCTCAGTGCTGACCCTCCGACAGTGCAGCACTCCCTCAGTACTGACCCTCCGACAGTGCGGCACTCCCTCAGTACTGACCCTCCGACAGTGCGGCACTCCCTCAGTACTGACCCTCCAACAGTGCGGCACTCCCTCAGTACTGACCCTCCGACAGTGCGGCACTCCCTCAGTACTGACCCTCCGACAGCGCCGCGCTCCCTCAGTACTGACCTTCCGACAGTGCGGCACTCCCTCAGTACTGACCCTCCGACAGTGCGGCACTCCCTCAGTACTGACCCTCCGACAGTGCGGCACTCCCTCAGTACTGACCCTCCGACAGTGCGGCACTCCCTCAGTACTGACCCTCCGACAGCGCCGCGCTCCCTCAGTACTGACCCTCCGACAGTGCGGCACTCCCTCAGTACTGACCCTCCGACAGTGCGGCACTCCCTCAGTACTGACCCTCCGACAGCGCCGCGCTCCCTCAGTACTGACCCTCCGACAGTGCGGCACTCCCTCAGTACTGACCTTCCGACAGCGCCGCGCTCCCTCAGTCCTACATGGCGAGCATCCGCCTCGGTTGTTAAGCTGAGTTCTCTGGAGGGAAGCTTGAGTGAGCGGGAAGCATTGGCGCCCGGCTTGATCTTTGTCACTGGGTGCGGGGAGCGGGTCTGACCCAAACACATCTCGGAACAATCTCTGTCCCTTGGTCTCAATGGGATGGGAGCAGTTATTGGGGCGGACTGGATTGGGTTGGGATTTTGGAATGCTTTTCTTGGGGGCTGGGGGCCGGAGAGCTGGAGGAATCGTGAATTTCTCCATCCGGAAGTGGAGAATCACTGGGAAGAGTCAGTTGGCATTTGGAAGGTGAGTTTACGTGAGGGTTGTGGGCCGGAAGAAATTCAGGGAGGGTAAGGAGGGAAATGAACTCAAAGAGGAGGAG
Source organism: Heterodontus francisci (assembly GCF_036365525.1). NCBI lineage: Eukaryota > Metazoa > Chordata > Chondrichthyes > Heterodontiformes > Heterodontidae > Heterodontus > Heterodontus francisci. Next base: position 184,121 of record NW_027140934.1, read on the forward strand.
GGAGCGTGATGAGTTGAGATGGAGGTTGATACTCTCGGGCCTATTACAAGAGGCTTGGACACCCTGCGCCCAGAGCCTGAAAGTTCACGACCTCGGGAAACGGTCTATCCGAGCCGCGGGGCAGTCTGCAGATGGAGATTCCGGCGGGGTCTTACCCGACAGGGACGAGATCCCAGATCCATGTCTCGGGGAAGAACTCTCGGACTGGAACGGCTAGTCTGGATGGGAGCAGGGGTGCATGAAGTAATCTCACGGGCTGCGCGAATCCAAACCTTGCAGAGGTGGTAAACCCAGCTGTCCCCATTGCTGAAATAAAAGATATATTAACACATGGCACAGGAGAAATAACAGGAACTGAACCCACAGTTTACAGGGGCTTGGGGGGGGGTGGTGGGGGAGGGGGGTTGCTGAGGAGTCCCACAGATTGAGGAGGTGAGGAGATTAATATACATTGCCCCAAAGCAAAGACCATCACACTTTGAGGGGAAATTCGGGGGTAATTGGGGTAAATCTCAGGGGATACATTGAGATAAATTACAGGATACATTGAGATAAATTACAGGGATACATTGAGAAAAATTGCAGGAGACATTGAGATAAATTACAGGATACATTGAGATAAATTACGGGGATACATTGAGATAAATTACAGGATACATTGAGATAAATTACGGGGATACATTGAGATAAATTACAGGATACATTGAGATAAATTACAGGAGACATTGAGATAAATTACAGGAATACATTGAGATAAATTACAGGGATACATTGAGATATATTACAGGATACATTGAGATAAATTACAGGGATACATTGAGATAAATTACAGGATACATTGAGATAAATTACAGGACACATTGAGATAAATTACAGGAATACATTGAGATAAATTACAGGGATACATTGAGATATATTACAGGATACATTGAGATAAATTACAGGGATACATTGAGATAAATTACAGGATACATTGAGATAAATTACAGGATACATTGAGATAAATTACAGGGATACATTGAGATAAATTACAGGGATACATTGAGATAAATTACAGGGATACATTGAGATAAATTACAGGATACATTGAGATATATTACAGGATACATTGAGATATATTACAGGGAAACATTGAGATAAATTACAGGATACATTGAGATAAATTACAGGGATACATTGAGATAAATTACAGGATACATTGAGATAAATTACAGGAGACATTGAGATGAATTACAGGGATACATTGAGATAAATTACAGGATACATTGAGATAAATTACAGGATACATTGAGATAAATTACAGGGATACATTGAGATAAATTACAGGGATGCATTGAGATAAATTACAGGATACATTGAGATAAATTACAGGATACATGGAGATAAATTACAGGGATACATTGAGATAAATTACAGGATACATTGAGATATATTACAGGATACATTGAGATATATTACAGGGAAACATTGAGATAAATTACGGGATACATTGAGATAAATTACAGGGATACATTGAGATAAATTACAGGATACACTGAGATAAATTACAGGGATACATTGAGATAAATTACAGGACACATTGAGATAAATTACAGGGATACATTGAGATAAATTACAGGGATACATTGAGATAAATTACAGGATACATTGAGATATATTACAGGATACATTGAGATAAATTACAGGATACATTGAGATAAATTGCAGGATACAATGAGATAAATTACAGGATACATTGAGATAAATTACAGGGAGACATTGAGATAAATTACAGGATACATTGAGATAAATTGCAGGATACAATGAGATAAATTACAGGATACATTGAGATAAATTACAGGAGACATTTAGATAAATTACAGGGATACATTGAGATAAATTACAGGATACATTGAGATAAATTACAGGGATACATTGAGATAAATTACAGGGAGACATTGAGATAAATTACAGGACACATTGAGATAAATTACAGGGATACATTCAGATAAATTACAGGGATACATTGAGATAAATTACAGGATACATTGAGATAAATTACAGGGATACATTGAGATAAATTACAGGATACATTGAGATAAATTACAGGGATACATTGAGATAAATTACAGGATACATTGAGATAAATTACAGGGATACATTGAGATAAATTACAGGGAGACATTGAGATAAATTACAGGATACATTGAGATAAATTACAGGGATACATTGAGATAAACTACAGGGACATATTGAGATAAATTACAGGGAGACATTGAGCTAAATTAAAGGGATACATTGAGATAAATTACAGGATACATTGAGATAAATTACAGGGATACATTGAGATATATTACAGGATACATTGAGATAAATTACAGGATACATTGAGATAAATTACGGGGATACATTGAGATAAATTACAGGATGCATTGAGATATATTACAGGATACATTGAGATAAATTACAGGGATACATTGAGATAAATTACAGGATACATTGAGATAAATTACAGGGATACATTGAGATAAATTACAGGATACATTGAGATAAATTACAGGGATACATTGAGATATATTACAGGATACATTGAGATAAATTACAGGGATACATTGAGATAAATTACAGGATACATTGAGATAAATTACAGGGATACATTGAGATAAATTACAGGATACATTGAGATAAATTACAGGGGTACATTGAGATAAATTACAGGGAAACATTGAGATAAATTACAGGATACATTGAGATAAATTACAGGGATACATTGAGATAAATTACAGGATACATTGAGATAAATTACAGGGATACATTGAGATAAATTACAGGGATACATTGAGATAAATTACAGGATACATTGAGATAAATTACTGGGATACATTGAGATAAATTACAGGGAAACATTGAGATAAATTACAGGATACATTGAGATAAATTACAGGGATACATTGAGAAAAATTACAGGGATACATTGAGATATATTACAGGATACATTGAGATAAATTACAGGATACATTGAGATAAATTACAGGGATACATTGAGATATATTACAGGATACATTGAGATAAATTACAGGGATACATTGAGATAAATTACAGGATACATTGAGATAAATTACAGGGATACATTGAGATATATTACAGGATACATTGAGATAAATTACAGGGATACATTGAGATATATTACAGGATACATTGAGATAAATTACAGGATACATTGAGATAAATTACAGGGATACATTGAGATATATTACAGGATACATTGAGATAAATTACGGGGATACATTGAGATAAATTACAGGATGCATTGAGATATATTACAGGATACATTGAGATAAATTACAGGATACATTGAGATAAATTACAGGGATACATTGAGATAAATTACAGGATACATTGAGATAAATTACGGGGATACATTGAGATAAATTACAAGATGCATTGAGATAAATTACAGGATACATTGAGATAAATTACGGGGATACATAGAGATAAATTACAGGATACATTGAGATAAATTACAGGGATACATTGAGATAAATTACAGGGATGCATTGAGATAAATTACAGGATACATTGAGATACATTACAGGATACATGGAGATAAATTACAGGGATACATTGAGATAAATTACAGGATACATTGAGATATATTACAGGATACATTGAGATATATTACAGGGATACATTGAGATAAATTACAGGGATACATTGAGATAAATTACAGGATACATTGAGATAAATTACAGGGATACATTGAGATAAATTACAGGACACATTGAGATAAATTACAGGGATACATTGAGATATATTACAGGATACATTGAGATATATTACAGGATACATTGAGATAAATTACAGGATACATTGAGATAAATTGCAGGATACAATGAGTTAAATTACAGGATACATTGAGATAAATTACAGGGAGACATTGAGATAAATTACAGGATACATTGAGATAAATTGCAGGATACAATGAGATAAATTACAGGATACATTGAGATAAATTACAGGAGACATTGAGATAAATTGCAGGATACAATGAGATAAATTACAGGGATACATTGAGATAAATTACAGGATACATTGAGATAAATAACAGGGATACATTGAGATAAATTACAGGGAGACATTGAGATAAATTACAGGACACATTGAGATAAATTACAGGGATACATTGAGATAAATGACAGGGATACATTGAGATAAATTACAGGATACATTGAGATAAATTACAGGGATACATTGAGATAAATTACAGGATACATTGAGATAAATTACAGGGATACATTGAGATAAATTACAGGATACATTGAGATAAATTACAGGGATACATTGAGATAAATTACAGGGAGACATTGAGATAAATTACAGGAGACATTGAGATAAATTACAGGGATACATTGAAATAAATTACAGGGACATATTGAGATAAATTACAGGGAGACATTGAGATAAATTAAAGGGATACATTGAGATAAATTACAGGGATACATTGAGATACATTACAGGATACATTGAGATAAATTACGTTGATACATTGAGATAAATTACAGGATACATTGAGATATATTACAGGAGACATTGAGATAAATTACAGGGATACATTGAGATAAATTACAGGATACATTGAGATAAATTACGTTGATACATTGAGATAAATTACAGGATATATTGAGATAAATTCCAGGAGACATTGAGATAAATTACAGGGATACATTGAGATAAATTACAGGATACATTGAGATAAATTACAGGATACATTGAGATAAATTACAGGATGCATTGTGATAAATTACAGGGATACATTGAAATAAATTACAGGATACATTGAGATAAATTACAGGTTACATTGAGATAAATTACAGGGATACATTGAGATAAATGACAGGATACATTGAGATAAATTACAGGATACATTGATATAAATTACGGGGATACATTGAGATATATTACAGGATACATTGAGATAAATTACAGGATATATTGAGATAAATTACAGGGATACATTGAGATATATTACAGGATACATTGAGATAAATTACAGGATACATTGAGATAAATTACGGGGATACATTGAGATAAATTACAGGATGCATTGAGATATATTACAGGATACATTGAGATAAATTACAGGATACATTGAGATATATTACAGGATACATTGAGATAAATTACAGGGATACATTGAGATAAATTACAGGACACATTGAGATAAATTACAGGGACACATTGAGATAAATTACAGGATACATTGAGATAAATTACAGGATACTTTGAGATAAATTACAGGATACATTGAGATAAATTACAGGGATACATTGAGATAAATTACAAGATACATTGAGATAAATTACAGGGTTACATTGAGATAAATTACAGGGATACATTGAGATTAGTTACATTGATACATTGAGATAAATTACAGGGATTCATTGAGATAAATTACAGGATACATTGAGATAAATTGCAGGATACATTGAGATAAATTACAGGGATACATTGAGATAAATTACAGGATACATTGAGATAAATTACGGGGATACATTGAGATAAATTACAGGATACATTGAGATAAATTACGGGGATACATTGAGATAAATTACAGGGATATATTGAGATAAATTACAGGGATACATTGAGATAAATTACAGGGAAACATTGAGATAAATTACAGGGATACATTGAGATAAATTACAGGGATACATTGAGATAAATTACAGGATACATTGAGATAAATTACAGGATACATTGAGATAAATTACAGGGATACATTGAGATAAATTACAGGAGACATTGAGATAAATTACGTTGATACATTGAGATAAATTACAGGAGACATTGAGATAAATTACGGGATACTTTGAGATAAATTACAGGGATACATTGAGATAAATTACAGGATACATTGAGATAAATCACAGGGATACATTGAGATAAATTACAGGGATACATTGAGATAAATTACAGGATACATTGAGATAAATTACAGGGATACATTGAGATAAATTACAGGGATACATTGAGATAAATTACAGGATACATTGAGATAAATTACAGGATACATTGAGATAAATCACAGGGATACATTGAGATAAATTACAGGGATACATTGAGATAAATTACAGGATACATTGAGATATATTACAGTATACATTGAGATAAATTACAGGGATACATTGAGATAAATTACAGGATACATTGAGATAAATTACAGGGATACATTGAGATAAATTACAGGATACATTGAGATAAATTACGGGGATACATTGAGATAAATTACAGGATACATTGAGATAAATTACAGGATACATTGAGATAAATTACAGGGATACATTGAGATAAATTACAGGACACATTGAGATAAATTACAGGGATACATTGAGATAAATTACAGGATACATTGAGATAAATTACAGGATACATTGAGATATATTACAGGGATACATTGAGATAAATTACAGGACACATTGAGATAAATTACGGGGATACATTGAGATAAATTACAGGACACATTGAGATAAATTACAGGATACATTGAGATATATTACAGGGATACATTGAGATAAATTACAGGATACATTGAGATAAATTACGGGGATACATTGAGATAAATTACAGGATACATTGAGATACATTACAGGGATACATTGCGATAAATTACAGGGATACATTGAGATAAATTACAGGATACATTGAGATAAATTACAGGATACATTGAGATAAATTGCAGGATACAATGAGATAAATTACAGGGATACATTGAGATAAATTACAGGATACATTGAGATAAATTACAGGGATACATTGAGATAAATTACAGGGAGACATTGAGATAAATTACAGGACACACTGAGATAAATTACAGGGATACATTCAGATAAATTACAGGGATACATTGAGATACATTACAGGATACATTGAGATAAATTACAGGGATACATTGAGATAAATTACAGGATACATTGAGATAAATTACAGGGATACATTGAGATAAATTACAGGATACATTGAGATAAATTACAGGGATACATTGAGATAAATTACAGGGAGACATTGAGATAAATTACAGGAGACATTGAGATAAATTACAGGGATACATTGAGATAAATTACAGGATACATTGAGATAAATTACAGGGATACATTGAGATAAATTACAGGGATACATTGAGATAAATTACAGGATACATTGAGATAAATTACAGGATACATTGAGATAAATCACAGGGATACATTGAGATAAATTACAGGGATACATTGAGATAAATTACAGGATACATTGAGATATATTACAGTATACATTGAGATAAATTACAGGGATACATTGAGATAAATTACAGGATACATTGAGATAAATTACAGGGATACATTGAGATAAATTACAGGATACATTGAGATAAATTACGGGGATACATTGAGATAAATTACAGGATACATTGAGATAAATTACAGGATACATTGAGATAAATTACAGGGATACATTGAGATAAATTACAGGACACATTGAGATAAATTACAGGGATACATTGAGATAAATTACAGGATACATTGAGATAAATTACAGGATACATTGAGATATATTACAGGGATACATTGAGATAAATTACAGGACACATTGAGATAAATTACGGGGATACATTGAGATAAATTACAGGACACATTGAGATAAATTACAGGATACATTGAGATATATTACAGGGATACATTGAGATAAATTACAGGATACATTGAGATAAATTACGGGGATACATTGAGATAAATTACAGGATACATTGAGATACATTACAGGGATACATTGCGATAAATTACAGGGATACATTGAGATAAATTACAGGATACATTGAGATAAATTACAGGATACATTGAGATAAATTGCAGGATACAATGAGATAAATTACAGGGATACATTGAGATAAATTACAGGATACATTGAGATAAATTACAGGGATACATTGAGATAAATTACAGGGAGACATTGAGATAAATTACAGGACACATTGAGATAAATTACAGGGATACATTCAGATAAATTACAGGGATACATTGAGATACATTACAGGATACATTGAGATAAATTACAGGGATACATTGAGATAAATTACAGGATACATTGAGATAAATTACAGGGATACATTGAGATAAATTACAGGATACATTGAGATAAATTACAGGGATACATTGAGATAAATTACAGGGAGACATTGAGATAAATTACAGGAGACATTGAGATAAATTACAGGGATACATTGAGATAAATTACAGGGACATATTGAGATAAATTACAGGGAGACATTGAGATAAATTAAAGGGATACATTGAGATAAATTACAGGGATACATTGAGATAAATTACAGGATACATTGAGATAAATTACGTTGATACATTGAGATAAATTACAGGATACATTGAGATATATTACAGGAGACATTGAGATAAATTACAGGGATACATTGAGATAAATTACAGGATACATTGAGATAAATTACGTTGATACATTGAGATAAATTACAGGATCTTTTGAGATAAATTCCAGGAGACATTGAGATAAATTACAGGGATACATTGAGATAAATTACAGGATACATTGAGATAAATTACAGGAGACATTGAGATAAATTACAGGATACATTGTGATAAATTACAGGGATACATTGAAATAAATTACAGGATACATTGAGATAAATTACAGGTTACATTGAGATAAATTACAGGGATACATTGAGATAAATGACAGGATCCATTGAGATAAATTACAGGATACATTGAGAAAAATTACGGGGATACATTGAGATATATTACAGGATACATTGAGATAAATTACAGGATATATTGAGATAAATTACAGGGATACATTGAGATATATTACAGGATACATTGAGATAAATTACAGGATACATTGAGATAAATTACGGGGATACATTGAGATAAATTACAGGATGCATTGAGATATATTACAGGATACATTGAGATAAATTACAGGATACATTGAGATATATTTCAGGATACATTGAGATAAATTACAGGGATACATTGAGATAAATTACAGGACACATTGAGATAAATTACAGGGACACATTGAGATAAATTACAGGATACATTGAGATAAATTACAGGATACTTTGAGATAAATTACAGGATACATTGAGATAAATTACAGGGATACATTGAGATAAATTACAAGATACATTGAGATAAATTACAGGGTTACATTGAGATAAATTACAGGGATACATTGAGATAAATTACATTGATACATTGAGATAAATTACAGGGATTCTTTGAGATAAATTACAGGATACATTGAGATAAATTGCAGGATACATTGAGATAAATTACAGGGATACATTGAGATAAATTACAGGATACATTGAGATAAATTACGGGGATACATTGAGATAAATTACAGGATACATTGAGATAAATTACAGGATACATTGAGATAAATTACGGGGATACATTGAGATAAATTACAGGGATATATTGAGATAAATTACAGGGATACATTGAGATAAATTACAGGGAAACATTGAGATAAATTACAGGGATACATTGAGATAAATTACAGGGATACATTGAGATAAATTACAGGATACATTGAGATAAATTACAGGATACATTGAGATAAATTACAGGGATACATTGAGATTAATTACAGGAGACATTGAGATAAATTACGTTGATACATTGAGATAAATTACAGGAGACATTGAGATAAATTACGGGATAATTTGAGATAAATTACAGGGATACATTGAGATAAATTACAGGATACATTGAGATAAATCACAGGGATACATTGAGATAAATTACAGGGATACATTGAGATAAATTACAGGATACATTGAGATAAATTACAGGGATACATTGAGATAAATTACAGGGATACATTGAGATAAATTACAGGATACATTGAGATAAATTACAGGATACATTGAGATAAATCACAGGGATACATTGAGATAAATTACAGGGATACATTGAGATAAATTACAGGATACATTGAGATATATTACAGGATACATTGAGATAAATTACAGGGATACATTGAGATAAATTACAGGGATACATTGAGATAAATTACAGGATACATTGAGATAAATTACAGGGATACATTGAGATAAATTACAGGATACATTGAGATAAATTACGGGGATACATTGAGATAAATTACAGGATACATTGAGATAAATTACAGGATACATTGAGATAAATTACAGGGATACATTGAGATAAATTACAGGACACATTGAGATAAATTACAGGGATACATTGAGATAAATTACAGGATACATTGAGATAAATTACAGGATACATTCAGATAAATTACAGGGATACATTGAGATAAATTACAGGACACATTGAGATAAATTACGGGGATACATTGAGATAAATTACAGGACACATTGAGATAAATTACAGGATACATTGAGATATATTACAGGGATACATTGAGATAAATTACAGGATACATTGAGATAAATTACGGGGATACATTGAGATAAATTACAGGATACATTGAGATACATTACAGGGATACATTGCGATAAATTACAGGGATACATTGAGATAAATTACAGGATACATTGAGATAAATTACAGGATACATTGTGATAAATTACAGGAGACATTGAGATAAATTACAGGATACATTGTGATAAATTACAGGATACATTGAGATAAATTACAGGTTACATTGAGATAAATTACAGGGATACATTGAGATAAATGACAGGATCCATTGAGATAAATTACAGGATACATTGAGATAAATTACGGGGATACATTGAGATATATTACAGGATACATTGAGATAAATTACAGGATATATTGAGATAAATTACAGGGATACATTGAGATATATTACAGGATACATTGAGATAAATTACAGGATACATTGAGATAAATTACGGGGATACATTGAGATAAATTACAGGATGCATTGAGATATATTACAGGATACATTGAGATAAATTACAGGATACATTGAGATATATTTCAGGATACATTGAGATAAATTACAGGGATACATTGAGATAAATTACAGGACACATTGAGATAAATTACAGGGACACATTGAGATAAATTACAGGATACATTGAGATAAATTACAGGATACTTTGAGATAAATTACAGGATACATTGAGATAAATTACAGGGATACATTGAGATAAATTACAAGATACATTGAGATAAATTACAGGGTTACATTGAGATAAATTACAGGGATACATTGAGATAAATTACATTGATACATTGAGATAAATTACAGGGATTCTTTGAGATAAATTACAGGATACATTGAGATAAATTGCAGGATACATTGAGATAAATTACAGGGATACATTGAGATAAATTACAGGATACATTGAGATAAATTACGGGGATACATTGAGATAAATTACAGGATACATTGAGATAAATTACAGGATACATTGAGATAAATTACGGGGATACATTGAGATAAATTACAGGGATATATTGAGATAAATTACAGGGATACATTGAGATAAATTACAGGGAAACATTGAGATAAATTACAGGGATACATTGAGATAAATTACAGGGATACATTGAGATAAATTACAGGATACATTGAGATAAATTACAGGATACATTGAGATAAATTACAGGGATACATTGAGATTAATTACAGGAGACATTGAGATAAATTACGTTGATACATTGAGATAAATTACAGGAGACATTGAGATAAATTACGGGATACTTTGAGATAAATTACAGGGATACATTGAGATAAATTACAGGATACATTGAGATAAATCACAGGGATACATTGAGATAAATTACAGGGACACATTGAGATAAATTACAGGATACATTGAGATAAATTACAGGGATACATTGAGATAAATTACAGGGATACATTGAGATAAATTACAGGATACATTGAGATAAATTACAGGATACATTGAGATAAATCACAGGGATACATTGAGATAAATTACAGGGATACATTGAGATAAATTACAGGATACATTGAGATATATTACAGGATACATTGAGATAAATTACAGGATACATTGAGATAAATTACAGGGATACATTGAGATAAATTACAGGATACATTGAGATAAATTACAGGGATACATTGAGATAAATTACAGGATACATTGAGATAAATTACGGGGATACATTGAGATAAATTACAGGATACATTGAGATAAATTACAGGATACATTGAGATAAATTACAGGGATACATTGAGATAAATTACAGGACACATTGAGATAAATTACAGGGATACATTGAGATAAATTACAGGATACATTGAGATAAATTACAGGATACATTGAGATAAATTACAGGGATACATTGAGATAAATTACAGGACACATTGAGATAAATTACGGGGATACATTGAGATAAATTACAGGACACATTGAGATAAATTACAGGATACATTGAGATATATTACAGGGATACATTGAGATAAATTACAGGATACATTGAGATAAATTACGGGGATACATTGAGATAAATTACAGGATACATTGAGATACATTACAGGGATACATTGCGATAAATTACAGGGATACATTGAGATAAATTACAGGATACATTGAGATAAATTACAGGATACATTGAAATAAATTAGAGGGATACATTGAGATAAATTACAGGATACATTGAGATAAATTACTGGATACATTGAGATAAATTACAGTGATACATTGAGATAAATTACGTTGATACATTGAGATAAATTACAGGATACATTGAGATAAATTACAGGATACATTGAGATAAATTACAGGGATACATTGAGATAAATTATGTTGATACATTGAGATAAATTACAGGATACATTGAGATAAATTACAGGAATACATTGAGATAAATTACAGGATACATTTAGATAAATTACAGAATACATTGAGATAAATTACAGGGATACATTGAGATAAATTACGGGATACATTGAGATAAATTACAGGAGACATTGAGATAAATTACGTTGATACATTGAGATAAATTACAGGAATACATTGAGATAAATTACAGGATACATTGAGATAAATTACAGGATACATTGAGATAAATTACAGGGATACATTGAGATAAATTACAGGATACATTGAGATAAATTACAGGATACATTGAGATAAATTACAGGGATACATTGAGATAAATTACAGGATACATTGAGATAAATTACAGGGTACATTGAGATAAATTACAGGGATACATTGAGATAAATTACAGGGTACATTGAGATAAATTACAGGGATACATTGAGATAAATTACAGGGTACATTGAGATAAATTACAGGGATACATTGAGATAAATTACAGGGATACATTGAGATAAATTACAGGGATACATTGAGATAAATTACAGGATACATTGAGATAAATTACAGGATACATTGAGATAAATTACAGGGATACATTGAGATATATTACAGGATACATTGAGATAAATTACAGGATACATTGAGATATATTACAGGATACATTGAGATAAATTACAGGGATACATTGAGATAAATTACAGGACACATTGAGATAAATTACGGGGATACATTGAGATAAATTACAGGATACATTGAGATAAATTACAGGGACACATTGAGATAAATTACAGGATACATTGAGATAAATTACGTTGATACATTGAGATAAATTACAGGATACATTGAGATAAATTACGGGGATACATCGAGATAAATTACAGGATACATTGAGATAAATTACAGCGATACATTGAGATAAATTACAGGGATACATTGAGATAAATTACAGGATACATTGAGATGAATTACAGGATACATTGAGATACATTACAGGATACATTGAGATAAATTACGGGATACATTGAGATAAATTACAGGATACATTGAGATAAATTATGGGGATACATTGCGATAAATTACAGGATACATTGAGATAAATTACAGGGATACATTGAGATAAATTACAGGATACATTGCGATAAATTACAGGATACATTGAGATAAATTACAGGGATACATTGAGATAAATTACAGGATACATTGAGATAAATTACTGGATACATTAAGATAAATTACAGGGTACATTGAGATAAATTACAGGGATACATTGAGATATATTACAGCATACATTGAGATAAATTACAGGATACATTGAGATAAATTACGGGGATACATTGAGATAAATTACAGGATGCTTTGAGATATATTACAGGATACATTGAGATAAATTACAGGATACATTGAGATATATTACAGGATACATTGAGATAAATTACAGGGATACATTGAGATAAATTACAGGACACATTGAGATAAATTACGGGGATACATTGAGATAAATTACAGGATACATTGAGATAAATTACAGGGATACATTGAGATAAATTACAGGGATACATTGAGATAAATTACAGGATACATTGAGATAAATTACAGGGATACATTGAGATAAATTACAGGGATACATTGAGATAAATTACGGGTTACTTTGAGATAAATTACAGGGATACATTGAGATAAATTACAGGATACATTGAGATAAATTACAGGATACATTGAGATAAATTACGGGGATACATTGAGATAAATTACGGGGATACATTGAGATAAAGTACAGGATACATAGAGATAAATTACAGGATACATTGAGATAAATTACAGGGATATATTGAGATTAATTTCAGGGGTACATTGAGATAAATTACGTTGATACATTGAGATAAATTACAGGGATACATTGCGATAAATTACAGGGATACATTGAGATAAATTACAGGATACATTGAGATAAATTGCAGGATACATTGAGATAAATTGCAGGGATACATTGAGATAAATTACAGGATACATTGAGATAAATTACAGGATACATTGAGATAAATTACAGGGATACATTGAGATAAATTACAGGATACATTGAGATATATTACAGGATACATTGAGATAAATTACAGGATACATTGAGATAAATTACAGGGATACATTGAGATATATTACAGGATACATTGAGATAAATTACAGGGGTACATTGAGATAAATTACAGGATACATTGAGATAAGTTACGGGGATACATTGAGATAAATTACAGGGATACATTGAGATAAATTACGTTGATACATTGAGATAAATTACAGGATACATTGAGATATATTACAGGATACATTGAGATAAATTACAGGATACATTGAGATATATTACAGGATACATTGAGATAAATTACAGGGATACATTGAGATAAATTACAGGACACATTGAGATAAATTACGGGGATACATTGAGATAAATTACAGGATACATTGAGATAAATTACAGGGATACATTGAGATAAATTACAGGGATACATTGAGATAAATTACAGGATACATTGAGATAAATTACAGGGATACATTGAGATAAATTACAGGGATACATTGAGATAAATTACGTGATACTTTGAGATAAATTACAGGGATACATTGAGATAAATTACAGGATACATTGAGATAAATTACGGGGATACATTGAGATAAATTACGGGGATACATTGAGATAAAGTACAGGATACATAGAGATAAATTACAGGATACATTGAGATAAATTACAGGGATATAATGAGATGAATTTCAGGGGTACATTGAGATAAATTACGTTGATACATTGAGATAAATTACAGGGATACATTGCGATAAATTACAGGGATACATTGAGATAAATTACAGGATACATTGAGATAAATTGCAGGATACATTGAGATAAATTGCAGGGATACATTGAGATAAATTACAGGATACATTGAGATAAATTACAGGATACATTGAGATAAATTACAGGGATACATTGAGATAAATTACAGGATACATTGAGATATATTACAGGATACATTGAGATAAATTACAGGATACATTGAGATAAATTACAGGGATACATTGAGATATATTACAGGATACATTGAGATAAATTACAGGGGTACATTGAGATAAATTACAGGATACATTGAGATAAGTTACGGGGATACATTGAGATAAATTACAGGGATACATTGAGATAAATTGCAGGATACATTGAGATAAATTGCAGGGATACATTGAGATAAATTACAGGATACATTGAGATAAATTACGGGGATACATTGAGATAAATTACAGGATACATTGAGATAAATTACAGGATACATTGAGATAAATTACAGGGATACATTGAGATAAATTACAGGACACATTGAGATAAATTACAGGGATACATTGAGATAAATTACAGGATACATTGAGATAAATTACAGGATACATTGAGATAAATTACAGGGATACATTGAGATAAATTACAGGACACATTGAGATAAATTACGGGGATACATTGAGATAAATTACAGGACACATTGAGATAAATTACAGGATACATTGAGATATATTACAGGGATACATTGAGATAAATTACAGGATACATTGAGATAAATTACGGGGATACATTGAGATAAATTACAGGATACATTGAGATACATTACAGGGATACATTGCGATAAATTACAGGGATACATTGAGATAAATTACAGGATACATTGAGATAAATTACAGGATACATTGAAATAAATTAGAGGGATACATTGAGATAAATTACAGGATACATTGAGATAAATTACAGTGATACATTGAGATAAATTACGTTGATACATTGAGATAAATTACAGGATACATTGAGATAAATTACAGGATACATTGAGATAAATTACAGGGATACATTGAGATAAATTATGTTGATACATTGAGATAAATTACAGGATACATTGAGATAAATTACAGGAATACATTGAGATAAATTACAGGATACATTTAGATAAATTACAGGATACATTGAGATAAATTACAGGGATACATTGAGATAAATTACGGGATACATTGAGATAAATTACAGGAGACATTGAGATAAATTACGTTGATACATTGAGATAAATTACAGGAATACATTGAGATAAATTACAGGATACATTGAGATAAATTACAGGATACATTGAGATAAATTACAGGGATACATTGAGATAAATTACAGGATACATTGAGATAAATTACAGGGATACATTGAGATAAATTACAGGATACATTGAGATAAATTACAGGGTACATTGAGATAAATTACAGGGATACATTGAGATAAATTACAGGGTACATTGAGATAAATTACAGGGATACATTGAGATAAATTACAGGGTACATTGAGATAAATTACAGGGATACATTGAGATAAATTACAGGGATACATTGAGATAAATTACAGGGATACATTGAGATAAATTACAGGATACATTGAGATAAATTACAGGATACATTGAGATAAATTACAGGGATACATTGAGATATATTACAGGATACATTGAGATAAATTACAGGATACATTGAGATATATTACAGGATACATTGAGATAAATTACAGGGATACATTGAGATAAATTACAGGACACATTGAGATAAATTACGGGGATACATTGAGATAAATTACAGGATACATTGAGATAAATTACAGGGACACATTGAGATAAATTACAGGATACATTGAGATAAATTACGTTGATACATTGAGATAAATTACAGGATACATTGAGATAAATTACGGGGATACATCGAGATAAATTACAGGATACATTGAGATAAATTACAGCGATACATTGAGATAAATTACAGGGATACATTGAGATAAATTACAGGATACATTGAGATGAATTACAGGATACATTGAGATACATTACAGGATACATTGAGATAAATTACGGGATACATTGAGATAAATTACAGGATACATTGAGATAAATTATGGGGATACATTGCGATAAATTACAGGATACATTGAGATAAATTACAGGGATACATTGAGATAAATTACAGGATACATTGCGATAAATTACAGGATACATTGAGATAAATTACAGGGATACATTGAGATAAATTACAGGATACATTGAGATAAATTACTGGATACATTAAGATAAATTACAGGGTACATTGAGATAAATTACAGGGATACATTGAGATATATTACAGCATACATTGAGATAAATTACAGGATACATTGAGATAAATTACGGGGATACATTGAGATAAATTACAGGATGCTTTGAGATATATTACAGGATACATTGAGATAAATTACAGGATACATTGAGATATATTACAGGATACATTGAGATAAATTACAGGGATACATTGAGATAAATTACAGGACACATTGAGATAAATTACGGGGATACATTGAGATAAATTACAGGATACATTGAGATAAATTACAGGGATACATTGAGATAAATTACAGGGATACATTGAGATAAATTACAGGATACATTGAGATAAATTACAGGGATACATTGAGATAAATTACAGGGATACATTGAGATAAATTACGGGTTACTTTGAGATAAATTACAGGGATACATTGAGATAAATTACAGGATACATTGAGATAAATTACAGGATACATTGAGATAAATTACGGGGATACATTGAGATAAATTACGGGGATACATTGAGATAAAGTACAGGATACATAGAGATAAATTACAGGATACATTGAGATAAATTACAGGGATATATTGAGATTAATTTCAGGGGTACATTGAGATAAATTACGTTGATACATTGAGATAAATTACAGGGATACATTGCGATAAATTACAGGGATACATTGAGATAAATTACAGGATACATTGAGATAAATTGCAGGATACATTGAGATAAATTGCAGGGATACATTGAGATAAATTACAGGATACATTGAGATAAATTACAGGATACATTGAGATAAATTACAGGGATACATTGAGATAAATTACAGGATACATTGAGATATATTACAGGATACATTGAGATAAATTACAGGATACATTGAGATAAATTACAGGGATACATTGAGATATATTACAGGATACATTGAGATAAATTACAGGGGTACATTGAGATAAATTACAGGATACATTGAGATAAGT
The DNA here is from genome assembly GCF_036365525.1 of Heterodontus francisci. Lineage (NCBI taxonomy): Eukaryota > Metazoa > Chordata > Chondrichthyes > Heterodontiformes > Heterodontidae > Heterodontus > Heterodontus francisci. Next base: position 203,030 of record NW_027140934.1, read on the forward strand.
TACGGGGATACATTGAGATAAATTACAGGGATACATTGAGATAAATTACGTTGATACATTGAGATAAATTACAGGATACATTGAGATATATTACAGGATACATTGAGATAAATTACAGGATACATTGAGATATATTACAGGATACATTGAGATAAATTACAGGGATACATTGAGATAAATTACAGGACACATTGAGATAAATTACGGGGATACATTGAGATAAATTACAGGATACATTGAGATAAATTACAGGGATACATTGAGATAAATTACAGGGATACATTGAGATAAATTACAGGATACATTGAGATAAATTACAGGGATACATTGAGATAAATTACAGGGATACATTGAGATAAATTACGTGATACTTTGAGATAAATTACAGGGATACATTGAGATAAATTACAGGATACATTGAGATAAATTACGGGGATACATTGAGATAAATTACGGGGATACATTGAGATAAAGTACAGGATACATAGAGATAAATTACAGGATACATTGAGATAAATTACAGGGATATAATGAGATGAATTTCAGGGGTACATTGAGATAAATTACGTTGATACATTGAGATAAATTACAGGGATACATTGCGATAAATTACAGGGATACATTGAGATAAATTACAGGATACATTGAGATAAATTGCAGGATACATTGAGATAAATTGCAGGGATACATTGAGATAAATTACAGGATACATTGAGATAAATTACAGGATACATTGAGATAAATTACAGGGATACATTGAGATAAATTACAGGATACATTGAGATATATTACAGGATACATTGAGATAAATTACAGGATACATTGAGATAAATTACAGGGATACATTGAGATATATTACAGGATACATTGAGATAAATTACAGGGGTACATTGAGATAAATTACAGGATACATTGAGATAAGTTACGGGGATACATTGAGATAAATTACAGGGATACATTGAGATAAATTGCAGGATACATTGAGATAAATTGCAGGGATACATTGAGATAAATTACAGGATACATTGAGATAAATTACAGGATACATTGAGATAAATTACAGGGATACATTGAGATAAATTACAGGATACATTGAGATATATTACAGGATACATTGAGATAAATTACAGGATACATTGAGATAAATTACAGGGATACATTGAGATATATTACAGGATACATTGAGATAAATTACAGGGGTACATTGAGATAAATTACAGGATACATTGAGATAAGTTACGGGGATACATTGAGATAAATTACAGGGATACATTGAGATAAATTACGTTGATACATTGAGATAAATTACAGGATACATTGAGATATATTACAGGATACATTGAGATAAATTACAGGGATACATTGAGATAAATTACAGAATACATTGAGATATATTACAGGATACATTGAGATAAATTACAGGATACATTGAGATAAATTACAGGGATACATTGAGATAAATCACAGGGATACATTGAGATAAATTACAGGGATACATTGAGATAAATTACAGGATACATTGAGATAAATTACAGGATACATTGAGATAAATTACAGGGATACATTGAGATATATTACAGGATACATTGAGATAAATTACAGGATACATTGAGATAAATTACGGGGATACATTGAGATAAATTACGTTGATACATTGAGATAAATTACAGGATACATTGAGATATATTACAGGATACATTGAGATAAATTACAGGGATACATTGAGATAAATTACAGAATACATTGAGATATATTACAGGATACATTGAGATAAATTACAGGATACATTGAGATAAATTACAGGGATACATTGAGATAAATCACAGGGATACATTGAGATAAATTACAGGGATACATTGAGATAAATTACAGGATACATTGAGATAAATTACAGGATACATTGAGATAAATTACAGGGATACATTGAGATATATTACAGGATACATTGAGATAAATTACAGGATACATTGAGATAAATTACGGGGATACATTGAGATAAATTATAGGATACATTGAGATATATTACAGGATACATTGAGATAAATTACAGGATACATTGAGATAAATTACAGGGATACATTGAAATATATTACAGGATACATTGAGATAAATTACAGGGATACATTGAGAAAAATTATAGGATACATTGAGATAAATTACAGGATACATTGCGATAAATTACAGGGATACATTGAGATAAATTACTTTGATACATTGAGATATATTACAGGATACATTGAGATAAATTACAGGGTACATTGAGATAATTTACAGGATACATTGAGATAAATTACGGGGATACATTGAGATAAATTACAGGATACTTTGAGATAAATTACAGGGATACATTGAGATAAATTACAGGATACATTGAGATAAATTACAGGATACATTGAGATAAATTACGGGGATACATTGAGATAAATCACAGGATACATTGAGATAAATTACAGGGATACATTGAGATAAATTACAGGGATACATTGAGATAAATTACAGGATACATTGAGATAAATTACAGGGATACATTGAGATAAATTACAGGGATACATTGAGATAAATTACGGGATACATTGAGATAAATTACAGGGATACATTGAGATAAATTACAGGATACATTGAGATAAATTACAGGATACATTGAGATAAATTACGGGGATACATTGAGATAAATTACGGGAATACTTTGAGATAAAGTACAGGATACATTGAGATAAATTACGGGGATACATTGAGATAAATTACAGGGATATATTGAGATTAATTTCAGGGGTACATTGAGATAAATTACGTTGATACATTGAGATAAATTACAGGGATACATTGCGATAAATTACAGGGATACATTGAGATAAATTACAGGATACATTGAGATAAATTACAGGATACATTGAGATAAATTACAGGGATACATTGAGATAATTTACAGGATACATTGAGATAAATTACAGGATACATTGAGATAAATCACAGGGATACATTGAGATAAATTACAGGGATACATTGAGATAAATTACAGGTTACATTGAGATATATTACAGGATACATTGAGATAAATTACAGGGATACCTTGAGATATATTACAGGATACATTGAGATAAATTACAGGGATACATTGAGATAAATTACAGGATACATTGAGATAAGTTACGGGGATACATTGAGATAAATTACAGGGATACATTGCGATAAATTACAGGGATACATTGAGATAAATTACAGGATACATTGAGATATATTACAGGATACATTGAGATAAATTACAGGATACATTGAGATAAATCATAGGGATACATTGAGATAAATTACAGGGATACATTGAGATAAAGTACAGGATACATTGAGATATATTACAGGATACATTGAGATAAATTACAGGATACATTGAGATAAATTACAGGGATAAATTGAGATATATTACAGGATACATTGAGATAAATTACAGGGATACATTGAGATAAATTACAGGATACATTGAGATAAGTTACGGGGATACATTGAGATAAATTACAGGGATACATTGAGATAAATTACAGGATACATTGAGATAAATTACAGGGATACATTGAGATAAATTACAGGATACATTGAGATACATTACAGGGATACATTGAGATAAATTAGAGGATACATTGAGATAAATTACAGGATACATTGAGATAAATTACAGGGATACATGGAGATATATTACAGGATACATTGAGATAAATTATTGGATACATTGAGATAAATTACGGGTATACATTGAGATAAATTATAGGATACATTGAGATATATTACAGGATACATTGAGATAAATTACAGGATACATTGAGATAAATTACAGGGATACATTGAGATATATTACAGGATACATTGAGATAAATTACAGGGATACATTGAGATAAATTACAGGATACATTGAGATAAATTACAGGGATACATTGAGATAAATTACGTTGATACATTGAGATATATTACAGGATACATTGAGATAAATTACAGGACACATTGAGATAAATTACGGGGATACATTGAGATAAATTAAAGGATACATTGAGATAAATTACAGGGATACATTGAGATAAATTACATGATACATTGAGATAAATTACAGGGATACATTGAGATAAATTACAGGATACATTGAGATAAATTACAGGGATACATTGAGATAAATTACAGGATACATTGAGATAAATTACAGGAGACATTGAGATAAATTACAGAGATACATTGAGATAAATTACAGGATACATTGAGATAAATTACAGGATACATTGAGATAAATTACAGGGATACATTGAGATAAATTACAGGGATACATTGCGATAAATTTCAGGATACATTGAGATAAATTACAGGGAAACATTGAGATAAATTACAGGGTACATTGTGATAAATTACAGGGATACATTGAGATAAATTACAGGATACATTGAGATAAATTACAGGGATACATTGAGATAAATTACAGGATACATTGAGAAAAATTACAGGGATACATTGAGATAAAATACAGGGATACATTGAGATAAATTACAGGATACATTGAGATAAATTACAGGATACATTAAGATAAATTACGGGATACATTGAGATAAATTACAGGATACATTGAGATATATTACAGTGATACATTGAGATAAATTACAGGATACATTGAGATATATTACAGTGATACATTGAGATAAATTACAGGATACATTAAGATAAATTACGGGATACATTGAGATAAATTACAGGATACATTGAGATATATTACAGTGATACATTGAGCTAAATTACAGGATACATTGAGATCAATTACAGGGATACATTGAGATAAATTACAGGATACATTGAGATAAATTACAGGGACACATTGAGATAAATTACAGGATATATTGAGATTAATTATGGGATACATTGAGATAAATTACAGGGATGCATTGAGATATATTCCAGGATACATTGAGATAAATTACAGGATACATTGAGATAAATTACAGGGATACATTGAGATAAATTACAGGATACATTGCGATAAATTACAGGGATACATTGAGATGAATTACGGGATACATTGAGATAAATTGCAGGATGCATTGAGATAAATTAAAGGATACATTGAGATAAATTACAGGATATATTGAGATAAATTATAGGATACATTGAGATAAATTACAGGGATACATTGAGATAAATTACAGGATACATTGAGATAAATTACAGGATACATTGAGATAAATTACAGGGATACATTGAGATAAATTACAGGATACATTGCGATAAATTTCAGGATACATTGAGATAAATTACAGGGAAACATTGAGATAAATTACAGGGTACATTGTGATAAATTACAGGGATACATTGAGATAAATTACAGGATACATTGAGATAAATTACAGGGATACATTGAGATAAATTACAGGATACATTGAGAAAAATTACAGGGATACATTGAGATAAAATACAGGGATACATTGAGATAAATTACAGGATACATTGAGATAAATTACAGGATACATTAAGATAAATTACGGGATACATTGAGATAAATTACAGGATACATTGAGATATATTACAGTGATACATTGAGATAAATTACAGGATACATTGAGATATATTACAGTGATACATTGAGATAAATTACAGGATACATTAAGATAAATTACGGGATACATTGAGATAAATTACAGGATACATTGAGATATATTACAGTGATACATTGAGATAAATTACAGGATACATTGAGATCAATTACAGGGATACATTGAGATAAATTACAGGATACATTGAGATAAATTACAGGGACACATTGAGATAAATTACAGGATATATTGAGATTAATTATGGGATACATTGAGATAAATTACAGGGATGCATTGAGATATATTCCAGGATACATTGAGATAAATTACAGGATACATTGAGATAAATTACAGGGATACATTGAGATAAATTACAGGATACATTGCGATAAATTACAGGGATACATTGAGATGAATTACGGGATACATTGAGATAAATTGCAGGATGCATTGAGATAAATTAAAGGATACATTGAGATAAATTACAGGATATATTGAGATAAATTATAGGATACATTGAGATAAATTACAGGGATACATTGAGATAAATTACAGGATACATTGAGATAAATTACAGGGATACATTGAGATAAATTACAGGATACATTGAGATAAATTACAGGGATGCATTGAGATAAATTGCAGGATACATTGAGATAAATTACGGGGATACATTGAGATAAATTACAGGATACATTGAGATAAATTACAGGGATGCATTGAGATAAATTACGGGATAAATTGAGATGAATTACAGGATACATTGAGATGAATTGCAGGATACATGGAGATGAATTACGGGATACATTGAGATAAATTACGGGATACATTGAGATAAATTACAGGGATACATTGAGATGAATTACAGGATTCATTGAGATAAATTACGGGATACATTGAGATGAATTACAGGATACATTGAGATAAATTACAGGGATACATTGAGATAAATTACGGGATAAATTGAGATGAATTACAGGATACATTGAGATGAATTGCAGGATACATGGAGATGAATTACGGGATACATTGAGATAAATTACGGGATACATTGAGATAAATTACGGGGATTCATTGATATAAATTACGGGATACATTGAGATAAATTACAGGATACATTGAGATAAATTACAGGAATAATTGTGATAAATTACGGGATACATTGAGATATATTACAGGGATACATTGAGATAAATTACGGGATACATTGAGATATATTACAGGGATACATTGAGATAAATTACAGGTTACATTGGGATATATTACAGGGATACATTGAGATAAAATACTGGATACATTGAGAGAAATTACAGGATACATTGAGATAAATTAGGGGATACATTGAGATATATTACGGGGATACATTGAGATAAATTACAGGGATACATTGAGATAAATTACAGGATACATTGAGATATATTACAGGGATACATTGAGATAAATTACGGGATACACTGAGATAAAGTACAGGATACATTGAGATAAATTATAGGATACATTGAGATAAATTACAGGATACATTGAGATATATTACGGGGATACATTGAGATAAATTATAGGGATACATTGAGATAAATTACAGGATACATTGAGATAAATTACAGGGATACATTGAGATAAATTACAGGATACATTTAGATAAATTACAGGATACATTGAGATAAATTACGGGATACACTGAAATAAATTACAGGGATACATTGAGATAAATTACGGGATACATTGAGATAAATTACAGGATACATTAAGATAAATTACGGGATACATTGAGATAAATTACAGGATACATTGAGATATATTACAGTGATACATTGAGATAAATTACAGGATACATTGAGATCAATTACAGGGATACATTGAGATAAATTACAGGATACATTGAGATAAATTACAGGGACACATTGAGATAAATTACAGGATATATTGAGATTAATTATGGGATACATTGAGATAAATTACAGGGATGCATTGAGATATATTCCAGGATACATTGAGATAAATTACAGGATACATTGAGATAAATTACAGGGATACATTGAGATAAATTACAGGATACATTGCGATAAATTACAGGGATACATTGAGATGAATTACGGGATACATTGAGATAAATTGCAGGATGCATTGAGATAAATTACAGGATACATTGAGATAAATTACAGGATATATTGAGATAAATTATAGGATACATTGAGATAAATTACAGGGATACATTGAGATAAATTACAGGATACATTGAGATAAATTACAGGGATACATTGAGATAAATTACAGGATACATTGAGATAAATTACAGGGATGCATTGAGATAAATTGCAGGATACATTGAGATAAATTACGGGGATACATTGAGATAAATTACAGGATACATTGAGATAAATTACAGGGATGCATTGAGATAAATTACAGGATACATTGAGATGTATTACAGGATACATTGAGATGAATTACAGGATTCATTGAGATAAATTACGGGATACATTGAGATGAATTACAGGATACATTGAGATAAATTACAGGGATACATTGAGATAAATTACGGGATAAATTGAGATGAATTACAGGATACATTGAGATGAATTGCAGGATACATTGAGATGAATTACGGGATACATTGAGATACATTACGGGATACATTGAGATAAATTACGGGGATTCATTGATATAAATTACGGGATACATTGAGATAAATTACAGGATACATTGAGATAAATTACAGGAATAATTGTGATAAATTACGGGATACATTGAGATAAATTACAGGGATACATTGAGATGAATTACGGGATACATTGAGATAAATTACAGGATACATTGAGATAAATTACGGGATACATTGAGATATATTACAGGGATACATTGCGATAAATTACGGGGATACATTGAGATAAATTACAGGATACATTGAGATAAATTACAGGAGACATTGAGATAAATTACAGGAGACATTGAAATATATTACAGGGATACATTGAGATAAATTACGGGGATACATTGAGATAAATTACAGTGATACATTGAGATAAATTACGGGGAAACATTGAGATAAATTACAGGATACATTGAGATAAATTACGGGGATACATTGAGATAAATTACAGGATACATTGAGATAAATTACAGGGATACATTGAGATAAATTACGGGGATACATTGAGATAAATTACAGGATACATTGAGATAAATTACGGGGAAACATTGAGATAAATTACAGGATACATTGAGATAAATTACGGGGATACATTGAGATAAATTACGGGATACATTGAGATAAATTACGGGATACATTGAGATATATTACAGGGATACATTGAGATAAATTACGGGGATACATTGAGATGAATTACAGGATACATTGAGATAAATTACAGGAGACATTGAGATAAATTACATGATACATTGAGATAAATTACAAGATACATTGAGATAAATTACAGGATACATTGCGATAAATTACAGGATACATTGAGATAAATTACAGGGATACATTGAGATAAATTACAGGGATACATTGAGATAAATTACAGGATACATTGAGATAAATTATAGCATACATTGAGATAAATTACGGGATACATTGAGATAAATTATGGGATACATTGAGATAAATTACAGGGAGACATTGAGATAAATTACAAGATACATTGAGATAAATTACGGGATACATTGAGATAAATTATGGGATACATTGAGATAAATTACAGGAGACATTGAGATAAATTACAGGGGATACATTGAGATAAATTACAGGGATACATTGAGATAAAATTACAGGATACATTGAGATAAATTACAGGAGACATTGAGATAAATTACATGATACATTGAGATAAATTACAGGATACATTGAGATAAATTACGGGGATACATTGAGATAAATTACAGGATACATTGAGATAAATTACAGGATACATTGAGATAAATTACAGGGATAAATTGAGATAAATTACAGGATACATTGAGATAAATTACGGGATACATTGAGATAAATTATGGGATACATTGAGATAAATTACAGGGAGACATTGAGATAAATTACAGGATACATTGAGATAATTACGGGATACATTGAGATAAATTATGGGATACATTGAGATATATTGCAGGGATACATTGAGATAAATTACGGGATACATTGAGATAAATTACAGGGATACATTGAGATAAATTACAGGTTACATTGAGATAAATTACGGGATACATTGAGATATATTACAGGGATACATTGAGATAAATTACAGGGATACATTGAGACTAAATTACAGGATACATTGAGATAAATTTACAGGATACATTGAGATAAATTACAGGAGACATTGACGACTATATTACAGGATACATTGAGATGAATTACAGGATACATTGAGATAAATTACAGGATACATTGAGATAAATTACAGGATACATTGAGATATATTACAGGGATAAATTGAGATAAATTACAGGATACATTGAGATAAATTACAGGATACATTGAGATAAATTGCAGGAGACATTGAGATGAATTACAGGGAAACATTGAGATAAATTACAGGATACATTGAGATAAATTACAGGGCTACATTGAGATAAATTACAGGATACATTTAGATGAATTACAGGATACATTGAGATAAATTACAGAGATACATTGAGATTAAATTACAGGATACATTGAGATAAATTACAGGGCTACATTGAGATAAATACAGGATACATTGAGATGAATTACAGGATACATTGAGATAAATTACAGGATACATTGAGATAAATAAAATTACAGGGACACATCTGAGATAAATTACAGGATACATTGAGATAAATTACAGGAGACATTGAGATCGAATTACAGGGATACATTGAGATAAATTACAGGATACATTGAGAAAATTACAGGAGACATTGAGATGAATTACAGGGAAACATTGAGATAAATTACAGGATACATTGTGATAAATTACAGGAGACATTGAGATAAATTACAGGAGACATTGAGATGAATTACAGGGAAACATTGAGATAAATTACAGGATACATTGTGATAAACTACAGGAAGGAACAATTGAGATATATTACAGGTCACATTGAGATAAATTACAGGATACATTGAGATAAATTACAGGAGACAATTGAGATGAATTACAGGGAAACATTGAGATAAATTACAGGATACATTGTGATAAATTACCAGGAGACATTGAGATATATTACACGGGATACATTCCCACATCCACCCTGTCAAGATCCTCAGGATCTTATATGTTTCAATCAAGATGCCTCTTACTCTTCTAAGTTCCAGTGGATACAGGCCTAGTCTGTCCAATCTTTCCCTCGTAAGACAACCCACCCATTCCATGTATTAATCTAGTAAACCTTCCTCTGTACTGCCTCCAACACATTTACATCCTTCCTTAAATAAGGAGACCCGTACTGTACACAATACCCCAGATGTGGTCTCACCAATGCCCCTGTGTAACTGAAGCATAACCTCCCTACTTTTATATTCAATTCCCCTCGTGATAAACAATAACATTCTATTAGCTTTCCTAATTACATTCTGTACCTGCATACTAACCATTTGTGATTCATGCACTAGGACACCCAGATCCCTCTGCATCTCCGAGCTCTGCAATCTCTCACCATTTAGATAAATATGCTGCCTTTTTATTCTTCCTGACAAAATGAACAATTTTGCACTTTCCCCCACATTATACTCCATTTGCCAGGTCTTTTTCCCACTCACTCAACCTATCTATATCCCTTTGTAGCCCCCTTATGTCCTCTTCACAACTTATTTTCCTACCTATCTTTGTGTCATCAGCAAATTTAGCAACCGTACTTTCGGGTCCCTTCATCCAAGTCATTAATATAAATTGTAAAATGTTGAGGCCCCAGCACAGATCCCTGTGGCACATCACTCGTTGCCAACCAGAAAATGACCCATTATGCCTACTCTCTGTTTCCTGTTAGCTAGCCAATCTTCTATCCATGCCAATATGTTACCCCTTACACCATGAGCTTTTATTTTCCGCAATAACCTTTGATGTGGCACTTTATCAAATGACTTCTGGAAATCTAAGTACAATACATCCACAAGATCCCCTTTATCCACAGCACATGTTACTCCCTCAAAGAACTCCAATAAATTGGTTAAACATGATTTCCCTTTCACAAAACCATGTTGACTCTGTCTGATTACCTTGAATTGTTTCTAAATGCCCTGCTATAAACATCTTTAATAACAGCTTCTAACATTTTCCCTAAGACAGATGTTAAGCTAACTGGCTTGTAGTTTCCTGCTTTCTCTCTCCCTCCCTTTTTTGAATAAAGGAGTTACATTCACTATTTTCCAATCTACGGAACATTCCCCCAAATCTGGGGGAATTTTGGAAAATTTAAATGAATGCAATCAATTATCTCACTGGCCACTTCTTTTAACACCCTAGGATGAAGTCCATCAGGACCTGGGGACTTA
>NW_027140934.1:220238-285238 GCF_036365525.1 Heterodontus francisci
TGTGTCTGACAGGAATGTATCAGAGTGAGTGTGAGTGAGTGTGTGTGACAGGAATGTATCGGAGTGAGTGTGAGTGAGTGTGTGTGACAGGAATGTATCAGAGTGAATGTGTGTGAGTGTGTCTGACAGGAATGTATCACAGTGAGTGTGAATGAGTGTGTCTGACAGGAATGTATCAGAGTGAGTGTGAGTGAGTGTGTGTGACAGGAATGTATCAGAGTGAGTGTGAGTGAGTGTGTCTGACAGGAATGTATCAGTGTGAGTGCGAGTGAGTGTGTGTGACAGGAATGTATCAGAGTGAGTGTGAGTGAGTGTGAGTGACATGAATGTATCAGAGCGAATGTGTGTGAGTGTGTCTGACAGGAATGTATCAGAGTGAGTGTGAGTGAGTGTGTGTGACAGGAATGTATCAGAGTGAGTGTGAGTGAGTGTGTCTGACAGGAATGTATCTGAGTGAGTGTGAGTGAGTGTGTGTGACAGGAATGTATCAGAGTGAGTGTGAGTGAGTGTGTGTGACAGGAATGTATCAGAGTGAATGTGTGTGAGTGTGTCTGACAGGAATGTATCAGTGTGAGTGTGAGTGAGTGTCAGTGACAGGAATGTATCAGAGTGAGTGTGAGTAAGTGTGTGTGACAGGAATGTATCAGAGTGAGTGTGAGTGAGTGTGTGTGACAGGAATGTATCAGAGTGAGTGTGAGTAAGTGTGTGTGACAGGAATGTATCAGAGTGAGTGTGAGTGAGTGTGTGTGACAGGAATGTACCAGAGTGAGTGTGAATGAGTGTGTGTGACAGGAATGTATCAGACTGAGTGTGAATGAGTGTGTCTGACAGGAATGTATCAGAGTGAGTGTGAGTGAGTGTCTGTGACAGGAATGTACCAGAGTGAGTGTGAATGAGTGTGTGTGACAGGAATGTATCAGAGTGAGTGTGAATGAGTGTGTGTGACAGGAATGTATCTGAGTGAGTGTGTGTGACAGGAATGTATCGGAGTGAGTGTGAGTGAGTGTGTGTGACAGGAATGTATCGGAGTGAGTGTGACTGAGTGTGAGTGACAGGAATGTATCAGAGTGAGTGCGAGTGAGTGTGTGTGACAGGAATGTATCAGAGTGAGTGTGTGTGACAGGAATGTATCGGAGTGAGTGTGAATGAGTGTGTGTGACAGGAATGTATCAGAGTGAGTGTGAATGAGTCTGTGTGAAAGGAATGTATCAGAGTGAGTGTGAGTGAGTGTGTGTGACAGGAATGTATCGGAGTGAGTGTGAATGAGTGAGTGTGACAGGAATGTATCACAGTGAGTGTGAGTGAGTGTGTGTGACAGGAATGTATCAGAATGAGTGTGAATGAGTGTGTGTGACAGGAATGTATCAGTGTGAATGAGTGTGTGTGACAGGAATGTATCAGAGTGAGTGTGAGTGAGTGTGTGTGACAGGAATGTATCAGAATGAGTGTGAATGAGTGTGTGTGACAGGAATGTATCAGAATGAGTGTGAATGAGTGTGTGTGACAGGAATGTATCAGAGTGAGTGTGAGTGAGTGTGTGTGACAGGAATGTATCAGAATGAGTGTGAATGAGTGTGTGACAGGAATGTATCAGAATGAGTGTGAATGAGTGTGTGTGACAGGAATGTATCACAGTGAGTGTGAGTGAGTGTGTGTGACAGGAATGTATCAGAGTGAGTGTGAGTGAATGTGTGTGACAGGAATGTATCAGAATGAGTGTGAATGAGTGTGTGTGACAGGAATGTATCAGAATGAGTGTGAGTGAGTGTGTGTGACAGGAATGTATCAGAATGAGTGTGAATGAGTGTGTGTGACAGGAATGTATCACAGTGAGTGTGAGTGAGTGTGTGTGACAGGAATGTATCAGAGTGAGTGTGAGTGAGTGTGTGTGACAGGAATGTATCAGAATGAGTGTGAGTGAGTGTGAGTGACAGGAATGTATCAGAGAGTGTGAGTGAGTGTGTGTGACAGGAATGTATCAGAGTGAGTGTGAGTGAGTGTGTGTCACAGGAATGTATCGGAGTGAGTGTGAGTGAGTGTGTGTGACAGGAATGTATCAGTGTGAATGAGTGTGTGTGACAGGAATGTATCAGAGTGAGTGTGAGTGAGTGTGTGTGACAGGAATGTATCAGTGTGAATGAGTGTGTGTGACAGGAATGTATCGGAGTGAGTGTGAGTGAGTGTGCATGACAGGAATGTATCAGTGTGAATGAGTGTGTGTGACAGGAATGTATCAGAGTGAGTGTGAGTGAGTGTGTGTGACAGGAATGTATCAGAGTGAGTGTGAATGAGTGAGTGTGACAGGAATGTATCAGAGTGAGTGTGAATGAGTGTGTGTGACAGGAATGTATCAGAGTGAATGTGTGTGAGTGAGTGTGTGTGACAGGAATGTATTGGAGTGAGTGTGAGTGAGTGTGTGTGACAGGAATGTATCAGAGTGAGTGTGAATGAGTGTGTGTGACAGGAATGTATCGGAGTGAGTGTGAATGAGTGTGTGTGACAGGAATGTATCGGAGTGAGTGTGAGTGAGTGTGTCTGACAGGAATGTATCAGAGTGAGTGTGAGTGTGAATGAGTGTGTGTGACAGGAATGTACCAGAGTGAGTGTGAATGAGTGTATGTGACAGGAATGTATCAGAGTGAGTGTGAGTGAGTGTGTGTGACAGGAATGTACCAGAGTGAGTGTGAATGAGTGTGTGTGACAGGAATGTATCAGAGTGGGTGTGAATGAGTGTGTGTGACAGGAATGTATCAGAATGAGTGTGAGTGAGTGTGTGTGACAGGAATGTATCACAGTGAGTGTGAGTGAGTGTGAGTGACAGGAATGTATCAGAGTGAGTGTGAGTGAGTGTGTGTGACAGGAATGTGTCACAGTGAGTGTGAGTGATTGTGAGTGACAGGAACGTATCACAGTGAGTGTGAGTGAGTGTGTGTGACAGGAATGTATCAGAGTGAATGTGTGTGAGTGTGTCTGACAGGAATGTATCAGAGTGAGTGTGAGTGAGTGTGTGTGACAGGAATGTATCGGAGTGAGTGTGAATGAGTGTGTCTGACAGGAATGTATCAGTTTGAGTGTGAGTGAGTGTGTCTGACAGGAATGTATCAGTGTGAGTGTGAGTGAGTGTGTGTGACAGGAATGTATCAGAGTGAGTGTGAGTGAGTGTGTCTGACAGGAATGTATCAGAGTGAGTGTGAATGAGTGTGTCTGACAGGAATGTATCGGAGTGAGTGTGAATGAGTGTGTGTGACAGGAATGTATCAGAATGAGGGTGAGTGATTGTGAGTGACAGGAATGTATCACAGTGAGTGTGAGTGAGTGTGTGTGACAGGAATGTATCAGAGTGAATGTGTGTGAGTGTGTGTGACAGGAATGTATCAGAGTGAGTGAGTGTGTGTGAGTGTGTGTGACAGGAATGTATCAGAGTGAGTGTGAGTGAGTGTGTGTGACAGGAATGTATCGGAGTGAGTGTGAGTGACAGGAATGTATCAGAGTGAATGTGTGTGAGTGAGTGTGTGTGACAGGAATGTATCAGAGTGAGTGTGAGTGAGTGTGTGTGACAGGAATGTATCGGAGTGAGTGTGAGTGAGTGTGTGTGACAGGAATGTATCAGAGTGAATGTGTGTGAGTGTGTCTGACAGGAATGTATCACAGTGAGTGTGAATGAGTGTGTCTGACAGGAATGTATCAGAGTGAGTGTGAGTGAGTGTGTGTGACAGGAATGTATCACAGTGAGTGTGAGTGAGTGTGAGTGACAGGAATGTATCAGAGTGAGTGTGAGTGAGTGTGTGTGACAGGAATGTGTCACAGTGAGTGTGAGTGATTGTGAGTGACAGGAACGTATCACAGTGAGTGTGAGTGAGTGTGTGTGACAGGAATGTATCAGAGTGAATGTGTGTGAGTGTGTCTGACAGGAATGTATCAGAGTGAGTGTGAGTGAGTGTGTGTGACAGGAATGTATCGGAGTGAGTGTGAATGAGTGTGTCTGACAGGAATGTATCAGTTTGAGTGTGAGTGAGTGTGTCTGACAGGAATGTATCAGTGTGAGTGTGAGTGAGTGTGTGTGACAGGAATGTATCAGAGTGAGTGTGAGTGAGTGTGTCTGACAGGAATGTATCAGAGTGAGTGTGAATGAGTGTGTCTGACAGGAATGTATCGGAGTGAGTGTGAATGAGTGTGTGTGACAGGAATGTATCAGAATGAGGGTGAGTGATTGTGAGTGACAGGAATGTATCACAGTGAGTGTGAGTGAGTGTGTGTGACAGGAATGTATCAGAGTGAATGTGTGTGAGTGTGTGTGACAGGAATGTATCAGAGTGAGTGAGTGTGTGTGAGTGTGTGTGACAGGAATGTATCAGAGTGAGTGTGAGTGAGTGTGTGTGACAGGAATGTATCGGAGTGAGTGTGAGTGACAGGAATGTATCAGAGTGAATGTGTGTGAGTGAGTGTGTGTGACAGGAATGTATCAGAGTGAGTGTGAGTGAGTGTGTGTGACAGGAATGTATCGGAGTGAGTGTGAGTGAGTGTGTGTGACAGGAATGTATCAGAGTGAATGTGTGTGAGTGTGTCTGACAGGAATGTATCACAGTGAGTGTGAATGAGTGTGTCTGACAGGAATGTATCAGAGTGAGTGTGAGTGAGTGTGTGTGACAGGAATGTATCGGAGTGAGTGTGAGTGAATGTGTGTGACAGGAATGTATCAGTGTGAGTGTGAGTGAGTGTGAGTGACAGGAATGTATCAGAGTGAGTGTGAGTGAGTGTGAGTGACAGGAATGTATCAGAGTGAATGTGTGTGAGTGTGTCTGACAGGAATGTATCAGAGTGAGTGTGAGTGAGTGTGTGTGACAGGAATGTATCAGAGTGAGTGTGAGTGAGTGTGTCTGACAGAAATGTATCTGAGTGAGTGTGAGTGAGTGTGTGTGACAGGAATGTATCAGAGTGAGTGTGAGTGAGTGTGTGTGACAGGAATGTATCAGAGTGAATGTGTGTGAGTGTGTCTGACAGGAATGTATCAGTGTGAGTGTGAGTTAGTGTCAGTGACAGGAATGTATCAGAGTGAGTGTGAGTAAGTGTGTGTGACAGGAATGTATCAGAGTGAATGTGAGTGAGTGTGTGTGACAGGAATGTACCAGAGTGAGTGTGAATGAGTGTGTGTGACAGGAATGTATCAGACTGAGTGTGAATGAGTGTGTCTGACAGGAATGTATCAGAGTGAGTGTGAGTGAGTGTCTGTGACAGGAATGTACCAGAGTGAGTGTGAATGAGTGTGTGTGACAGGAATGTATCAGAGTGAGTGTGAATGAGTGTGTGTGACAGGAATGTATCTGAGTGAGTGTGTGTGACAGGAATGTATCGGAGTGAGTGTGAGTGAGTGTGTGTGACAGGAATGTATCGGAGTGAGTGTGAGTGAATGTGAGTGACAGGAATGTATCAGAGTGAGTGCGAGTGAGTGTGAGTGACAGGAATGTATCAGAGTGAATGTGTGTGAGTGTGTGTGACAGGAATGTATCAGAGTGAGTGTGTGTGACAGGAATGTATCGGAGTGAGTGTGAATGAGTGTGTGTGACAGGAATGTATCAGAGTGAGTGTGAATGAGTGTGTGTGAAAGGAATGTATCAGAGTGAGTGTGAGTGAGTGTGTGTGACAGGAATGTATCGGAGTGAGTGTGAATGAGTGAGTGTGACAGGAATGTATCAGAGTGAGTGTGAGTGAGTGTGTGTGACAGGAATGTATCAGAATGAGTGTGAATGAGTGTGTGTGACAGGAATGTATCAGTGTGAATGAGTGTGTGTGACAGGAATGTATCAGAGTGAGTGTGAGTGAGTGTGTGTGACAGGAATGTATCAGAATGAGTGTGAATGAGTGTGTGTGACAGGAATGTATCAGAATGAGTGTGAATGAGTGTGTGTGACAGGAATGTATCAGAGTGAGTGTGAGTGAGTGTGTGTGACAGGAATGTATCAGAATGAGTGTGAATGAGTGTGTGACAGGAATGTATCAGAATGAGTGTGAATGAGTGTGTGTGACAGGAATGTATCAGAATGAGTGTGAGTGAGTGTGTGTGACAGGAATGTATCAGAATGAGTGTGAATGAGTGTGTGTGACAGGAATGTATCAGAGTGAGTGTGAGTGAGTGTGTGTGACAGGAATGTATCAGAGTGAGTGTGAGTGAGTGTGTGTGACAGGAATGTATCAGAATGAGTGTGAGTGAGTGTGAGTGACAGGAATGTATCAGAGTGAGTGTGAGTGAGTGTGTGTGACAGGAATGTATCAGAGTGAGTGTGAGTGAGTGTGTGTCACAGGAATGTATCGGAGTGAGTGTGAGTGAGTGTGTGTGACAGGAATGTATCAGTGTGAATGAGTGTGTGTGACAGGAATGTATCAGAGTGAGTGTGAGTGAGTGTGCGTGACAGGAATGTATCAGTGTGAATGAGTGTGTGTGACAGGAATGTATCAGAGTGAGTGTGAGTGAGTGTGTGTGACAGGAATGTATCAGAGTGAGTGTGAATGAGTGTGTGTGACAGGAATGTATCAGAGTGAGTGTGAATGAGTGTGTGTGACAGGAATGTATCAGAGTGAATGTGTGTGAGTGAGTGTGTGTGACAGGAATGTATTGGAGTGAGTGTGAGTGAGTGTGTGTGACAGGAATGTATCAGAGTGAGTGTGAATGAGTGTGTGTGACAGGAATGTATCGGAGTGAGTGTGAATGAGTGTGTGTGACAGGAATGTATCGGAGTGAGTGTGAGTGAGTGTGTCTGACAGGAATGTATCAGAGTGAGTGTGAGTGTGAATGAGTGTGTGTGACAGGAATGTACCAGAGTGAGTGTGAATGAGTGTA
Organism: Heterodontus francisci; assembly: GCF_036365525.1. Classification (NCBI taxonomy): domain Eukaryota; kingdom Metazoa; phylum Chordata; class Chondrichthyes; order Heterodontiformes; family Heterodontidae; genus Heterodontus; species Heterodontus francisci. The sequence continues at coordinate 227,074 of NW_027140934.1, forward strand.
TGTGACAGGAATGTATCAGAGTGAGTGTGAGTGAGTGTGTGTGACAGGAATGTACCAGAGTGAGTGTGAATGAGTGTGTGTGACAGGAATGTATCAGAGTGGGTGTGAATGAGTGTGTGTGACAGGAATGTATCAGAATGAGTGTGAGTGAGTGTGTGTGACAGGAATGTATCACAGTGAGTGTGAGTGAGTGTGAGTGACAGGAATGTATCAGAGTGAGTGTGAGTGAGTGTGTGTGACAGGAATGTGTCACAGTGAGTGTGAGTGATTGTGAGTGACAGGAATGTATCACAGTGAGTGTGAGTGAGTGTGTGTGACAGGAATGTATCAGAGTGAATGTGTGTGAGTGTGTCTGACAGGAATGTATCAGAGTGAGTGTGAGTGAGTGTGTGTGACAGGAATGTATCGGAGTGAGTGTGAATGAGTGTGTCTGACAGGAATGTATCAGAGTGAGTGTGAGTGAGTGTGTCTGACAGGAATGTATCAGTGTGAGTGTGAGTGAGTGTGTGTGACAGGAATGTATCAGAGTGAGTGTGAGTGAGTGTGTCTGACAGGAATGTATCAGAGTGAGTGTGAATGAGTGTGTCTGACAGGAATGTATCGGAGTGAGTGTGAATGAGTGTGTGTGACAGGAATGTATCAGAATGAGTGTGAGTGATTGTGAGTGACAGGAATGTATCACAGTGAGTGTGAGTGAGTGTGTGTGACAGGAATGTATCAGAGTGAATGTGTGTGAGTGTGTGTGACAGGAATGTATCAGAGTGAGTGAGTGTGTGTGAGTGTGTGTGACAGGAATGTATCAGAGTGAGTGTGAGTGAGTGTGTGTGACAGGAATGTATCGGAGTGAGTGTGAGTGACAGGAATGTATCAGAGTGAATGTGTGTGAGTGAGTGTGTGTGACAGGAATGTATCAGAGTGAGTGTGAGTGAGTGTGTGTGACAGGAATGTATCGGAGTGAGTGTGAGTGAGTGTGTGTGACAGGAATGTATCAGAGTGAATGTGTGTGAGTGTGTCTGACAGGAATGTATCACAGTGAGTGTGAATGAGTGTGTCTGACAGGAATGTATCAGAGTGAGTGTGAGTGAGTGTGTGTGACAGGAATGTATCGGAGTGAGTGTGAGTGAGTGTGTGTGACAGGAATGTATCAGAGTGAATGTGTGTGAGTGTGTCTGACAGGAATGTATCACAGTGAGTGTGAATGAGTGTGTCTGACAGGAATGTATCAGAGTGAGTGTGAGTGAGTGTGTGTGACAGGAATGTATCAGAGTGAGTGTGAGTGAGTGTGTCTGACAGGAATGTATCAGTGTGAGTGTGAGTGAGTGTGTGTGACAGGAATGTATCAGAGTGAGTGTGAGTGAGTGTGAGTGACAGGAATGTATCAGAGTGAATGTGTGTGAGTGTGTCTGACAGGAATGTATCAGAGTGAGTGTGAGTGAGTGTGTGTGACAGGAATGTATCAGAGTGAGTGTGAGTGAGTGTGTCTGACAGGAATGTATCTGAGTGAGTGTGAGTGAGTGTGTGTGACAGGAATGTATCAGAGTGAGTGTGAGTGAGTGTGTGTGACAGGAATGTATCAGAGTGAATGTGTGTGAGTGTGTCTGACAGGAATGTATCAGTGTGAGTGTGAGTGAGTGTCAGTGACAGGAATGTATCAGAGTGAGTGTGAGTAAGTGTGTGTGACAGGAATGTATCAGAGTGAGTGTGAGTGAGTGTGTGTGACAGGAATGTATCAGAGTGAGTGTGAGTGAGTGTGTGTGACAGGAATGTACCAGAGTGAGTGTGAATGAGTGTGTGTGACAGGAATGTATCAGACTGAGTGTGAATGAGTGTGTCTGACAGGAATGTATCAGAGTGAGTGTGAGTGAGTGTGTGTGACAGGAATGTACCAGAGTGAGTGTGAATGAGTGTGTGTGACAGGAATGTATCAGAGTGAGTGTGAATGAGTGTGTGTGACAGGAATGTATCAGAGTGAGTGTGAGTGAGTGTGTGTGACAGGAATGCATCGGAGTGAGTGTGAGTGAGTGTGTGTGACAGGAATGTATCGGAGTGAGTGTGAGTGAGTGCGAGTGACAGGAATGTATCAGAGTGAGTGTGAGTGAGTGTGAGTGACAGGAATGTATCAGAGTGAGTGTGAGTGAGTGTGTGTGACAGGAATGTATCGGAGTGAGTGTGAATGAGTGTGTGTGACAGGAATGTATCAGAGTGAGTGTGAATGAGTGTGTGTGAAAGGAATGTATCAGAGTGAGTGTGAGTGAGTGTGTGTGACAGGAATGTATCGGAGTGAGTGTGAATGAGTGAGTGTGACAGGAATGTATCACAGTGAGTGTGAGTGAGTGTGTGTGACAGGAATGTATCAGAATGAGTGTGAATGAGTGTGTGTGACAGGAATGTATCAGAATGAGTGTGAATGAGTGTGTGTGACAGGAATGTATCAGTGTGAATGAGTGTGTGTGACAGGAATGTATCAGAGTGAGTGTGAGTGAGTGTGTGTGACAGGAATGTATCAGAATGAGTGTGAATGAGTATGTGTGACAGGAATGTATCAGAATGAGTGTGAATGAGTGTGTGTGACAGGAATGTATCAGAGTGAGTGTGAGTGAGTGTGTGTGACAGGAATGTATCAGAATGAGTGTGAATGAGTGTGTGTGACAGGAATGTATCAGAATGAGTGTGAGTGAGTGTGTGTGACAGGAATGTATCAGAATGAGTGTGAATGAGTGTGTGTGACAGGAATGTATCCGAGTGAGTGTGAGTGAATGTGTGTGACAGGAATGTATCAGAATGAGTGTGAATGAGTGTGTGTGACAGGAATGTATCAGAATGAGTGTGAGTGAGTGTGTGTGACAGGAATGTATCAGAATGAGTGTGAATGAGTGTGTGTGACAGGAATGTATCACAGTGAGTGTGAGTGAGTGTGTGTGACAGGAATGTATCAGAGTGAGTGTGAATGAGTGTGTGTGACAGGAATGTATCAGAGTGAGTGTGAGTGAGTGTGTGTGACAGGAATGTATCAGTGTGAGTGAGTGTGTGTGACAGGAATGTATCAGAGTGAGTGTGAGTGAGTGTGTGTGACAGGAATGTATCAGAGTGAGTGAGAATGAGTGTGTTTGACAGGAATGTATCAGAGTGAGTGTGAGTGAGTGTGTGTGACAGGAATGTATCAGAGTGAGTGTGAGTGAGTGTGTGTGACAGGAATGTATCAAAGTGAGTGTGAGTGTGTGTGTGTGACAGGAATGTATCACAGTGAGTGTGAATGAGTGTGTGTGACAGGAATGTATCAGAGTGAGTGTGAGTGAGTGTGTGTGACAGGAATGTATCAGAGTGAGTGTGAGTGTGTGTGTGTGACAGGAATGTATCGGAGTGAGTGTGAATGAGTGTGTGTGACAGGAATGTATCAGAGTGAGTGTGAATGAGTGTGTGTGACAGGAATGTATCAGAGTGAGTGTGAGTGAGTGTGTGTGACAGGAATGTATCAGTGTGAGTGAGTGTGTGTGTGACAGGAATGTATCAGAGTGAGTGTGAATGAGTGTGTGTGACAGGAATGTATCAGAGTGAGTGAGAATGAGTGTGTGTGACAGGAATGTATCAGAGTGAGTGTGAGTGAGTGTGTGTGACAGGAATGTATCAGAGTGAGTGTGAGTGAGTGTGTGTGACAGGAATGTATCAGAGTGAGTGTGAGTGTGTGTGTGTGACAGGAATGTATCAGAGTGAGTGAGTGTGTGTGTGTGTGTGTGTGTGTGACAGGAATGTATCAGAGTGAGTGTGAGTGAGTGTGTGTGACAGGAATGTATCAGAGTGAGTGTGAGTGAGTGACAGGAATGTATCACAGTGAGTGAGAATGAGTGTGTGTGAAAGGAATGTATCAGAGTGAGTGAGAATGAGTGTGTGTGACAGGAATGGTGAGCGAGTGATCTTTCCTATTTCTCTTTACCAGGTGTTCCCCTCAGGGTCCCGTGTCCCAAATGCACTGTAAGATCCATCTTCATGTTTGAACGTCAACTGGTTCTGGTAACCTGTGGAGGAGTGAAACGGTTACTAGTGGGTATACAGGGCACAGAGTAACGAGAGAGAGATAGAGTAATACAGAGTGACACTCACAGAGTGACACACACACACACAGTGTAACACACAGTGTAACACTCACAGAGTGACACACACACACACACACAGTGTAACACACAGAGTAACACTCACAGAGTGACACACACACACAGTGTCACACACAGAGTAACACTCACAGATTGACACACACACACACACACAGTGTAACACACAGAGTAACACTCACAGAGTCACACACACACACAGTGTAACACACAGAGTAACACTCACAGAGTCACACACACACACAGTGTAACACACAGAGTAACACTCACAGAGTGACACACACGCACAGTGTAACACACAGAGTAACACTCACAGTGTGACACACACACAGTGTAACACACAGTGTAACACTCATAGAGTGACACACACACACAGTGTAACACACAGAGTAACACTCACAGAGTGACACACACACAGTGTAACACAGAGTAACACTCACAGAGTGACACACACGCACAGTGTAACACACAGAGTAACACTCATAGAGTGACACACACACACAGTGTAACACACAGAGTAACACTCACAGAGTGACACACACACAGTGTAACACACAGAGTAACACTCATAGAGTCACACACACACACAGTGTAACACACAGAGTAACACTCACAGTGTGACACACACGCACACAGTGTAACACACAGAGTAACACTCACAGAGTCACACACACACACAGTGTAACACACAGAGTAACACTCACAGAGTGACACACACACAGTGTAACACACAGGGCAACACTCACAGAGTGACACACACAAACACACAGTGTAACACACAGAGTAACACTCACAGAACGACACACACACACACACAGTGCAACACACAGAGTAATACTCACAGACCAACACACACACACAGTGTAACACACAGTGCAACACTCACAGACCAACACACACAAACACACAGTGTAACACACAGAGTAACACTCACAGAGTGACACACACACACACAGTGTAACACACAGAGTGACACACACAGAGTGACACACACACACACAGTGTAACACACAGAGTAACACTCACAGAGTGACACACACGCACACAGTGTCCCACTCTCTCTCTCACACACACAGTCTACCACTCCCTCTCTCACTCACACACACTGTCCCACTGTCTCTCTCTCACACACACACTGTCCCACTCTCTCTCTCTCTCTCTCTCTCACACACACACTGTCCCACTGTCTCTCTCACACACACACACTGTCCCACTCTCTCTCTCTCTCTCTCTCACACACACACTGTCCCACTCTCTCTCACACACACACACACTGTCCCACTCTCTCTCACACACACACTGTCCCACTCTCTCTCTCACACACACACTGTCCCACTCTCTCTCTCTCTCTCACACACATACTGTCCCACTCTCTCTCTCTCGCACACACACACTGTCCCACTCTCTCTCTCCCTCTCACACACACACACTGTACCACTCTCTCTCTCTCTCACACACACATATTGTACCACTCTCTCTTGCACACACACACTGTCCCACTCTCTCTCTCTCTCACACATGCACACACTGTCCCACTCTCTCTCTCTCACACACACTGTCCCACTCTCTCTCTCGCGCACACACACACTGTCCCACTCTCTCTCTCCCTCTCACACACACACACACTGTCCCACTCTCTCTCTCCCTCTCACACACACACACACTGTACCACTCTCTCTCTCTCTCACACACACATATTGTACCACTCTCTCTCACACACACACACTGTCCCACTCTCTCTCTCACACACACACTGTCCCACTCTCTCTCTCACACACACATATTGTACCACTCTCTCTCCCTCTTACACACACATATTGTACCACTCTCTCTCTCTCTCACACACACATATTGTACCACTCTCTCTCTCTCTCAGACACACATATTGTACCACTCTCTCTCACACACACACACTGTACCACTCTCTCTCTCTCTCACACACACATATTGTACCACTCTCTCTCACACACACACACTGTCCCACTCTCTCTCTCACACACACACACTCTACCACTCTCTCTTTCTCACACACACACTGTCCCACTCTCTCTCTCTCTCTCTCACACACACACTGTCCCACTCTCTCTCTCTCACACACACACTGTCCTACTCTCTCTCTCTCTCTCACACACACACACTGTCCCACTCTCTCTCTCTCACATACACTGTCCCACTCTCTCTCTCACACACACACACACATTGTACCACTCTCTCTCTCACACACACACACTCTACCACTCTCTCTTTCTCACACACACACTGTCCCACTCTCTCTCTCTCTCTCTCACACACACACTGTCCCACTCTCTCTCTCACACACACACTCTGCCACTCTCTCTCTCTCGCACACACACACTGTCCCACTCTCTCTCTCTCTCTCTCTCACACACACACACTGTCCCACTCTCTCTCTCTCTCTCTCACACACACACTGTCCCACTCTCTCTCACACACACACACTGTCCCACTCTCTCTCACACACACACACACACATTGTACCACTCCCTCAGACACACACACACACACACACACACACACACACACACACACACACACACACACACACACACACACACAGTGACACACATACATACATGTAACCCGGAGAGAGTCTCCGCACATTGAGTTGGGAATGTTTTGGGGAAATGGAATTCCGACAGATGTACCTGTTCGTAGGAATCCAAGCACCTTTTTCTGGATTCCCCCAGTGATCTGATGGGTTTTTGTCAGGTATCTCAGTACGTAGACATTAGGGGCAAATTTCACCATGTTCTGCTCCCCACATCCTGTGGGTAGTCTCAGTAAACTATCCAGATTCTCCATTGCAGATCCGAGAATATCCCCTGGAGATAGGAGAGGGGAAGAAAATATCAGGAGCACTTCCCCAGCTGGAGTTATATCAGGATTGTGCACGATTAACAGTGAGGTCAGATTGAGTTCAAACCCCAAACTCAACCCCGATTTCAGTCAAAATCCCCTCTCAATCCCAAAACCCCATCCCATTCCCAAAAATCAAACCCCATCTCAATCCCCATCATAATCCCAAAACCCCATCCCATTCCCAAAAATCAAACCCCATCTCAATCCACATCACAGTCCCAAAACCCAATCCCAATCCCAAAAATCAAACCCCATCTCAATCCCCATCACAGTCCCAAAACCCCATACCCATCCCAAAAATCAAACCCCTTCTCAATCCCAAAACCCCATCCCATTCCCAAAAATCAAACCCCATCTCAAGCCCCATCACAGTCCCAAAACCCAATCCCAATCCCAAAAATCAAACCCCATCTCAATCCACATCACAGTCCCAAAACCCCATACCCATCCCAAAAATCAAACCCCTTCTCAATCTCAAAACCAAATCCCAATCCCAAAAATCAATCCCAAACCCAATCCCAATCCCAAAGCCAATCCCAATTCCAAAACTCAAACTCCATCTCAATCCCAAAACCCAATCCCCATCTTAATCCCAAAACCCAATCCCAGTCCGCATCTCAATCACAAAACCCAATCCCAATCCCCATCTCAATCCCCAAACCAAATGCCCATCTCAATCCGAAAACCCAATCCCAATCCCAAAACCCAATCCCCATCTCAATCCCAAAACCCAAACCCAAAACCCAATCCCCATCTCAATCCCAAAACCCAATCTCAATCCCCATCACAATCCCAAAACCCAATCCCAATCCCAAAACCCAATCCCCATCTCAATCCCCAAACCCAATCCCCATCTCAATCCCCAAACCAAATGCCCATCTCAATCCCAAAACCCAATCCCAAACACAAAACCCAATCCCAATCCCAAAACTCAATCCCCATCTCAATCAAAAAATCCAATCCCCATCTCAATCCGAAAACACAATCCCAAAACCAAATCCCAATTCCAAAACCCAATCCCCATCTCAATCCCAAAACCCAATCCCAAAACCCAATCCCCATCTCAATCCCAAAACCCAATCCCAATCCCAAAACCCAATCCCCATCTCAATCCCAAAACCCAATCTCAATCCCCATCACAATCCCAAAACCCAATCCCAATCACAAAACCCAATCCCAATCCCAAAACTCAATCCCCATCTCAATCACAAAACCCAATCCCCATCTCAAATCCAAACCCCAATCCCCATCTCAATCCCAAAATCAAATCCCAATTCCAAACCCCAATCCCCATCTCAATCCCCAAACCAAATGCCCATCTCAATCCCAAAACCCAATCCCAATCACAAAACCCAATCCCCATCTCAATCCCAAAACCCAAACCCAAAACCCAATCCCCATCTCAATCCCAAAACCCAATCTCAATCCCCATCACAATCCCAAAACCCAATCCCAATCACAAAACCCAATCCCAATCCCAAAACTCAATCCCCATCTCAATCAAAAAATCCAATCCCCATCTCAATCCCAAAACCCAATCACAAAACCCAATCCCCATCTCAAATCCAAACCCCAATCCCCATCTCAATCCCAAAACCCAATCCCAATTCCAAAATCCAATCCCCATCTCAATCCGAAAACACAATCACAAAACCCAATCCCCATCTCAAATCCAAACCCCAATCCCCATCTCAATCCCAAAATCAAATCCCAATTCCAAAATCCAATCCCCATCTCAATCCCCAAACCAAATCCCAATTCCAAAATCCAATCCCCATCTCAATCCCCAAACCAAATGCCCATCTCAATCCCCAAACCCAATCCCAATTCCAAAATCCAATCCCCATCTCAATCCGAAAACACAATCACAAAACCCAATCCCCATCTCAAATCCAAACCCCAATCCCCATCTCAATCCCAAAATCAAACCCCAATTCCAAACCCCAATCCCCATCTCAATCCCAAAACCAAATCCCAATTCCAAAATCCAATCCCCATCTCAATCCCCAAACCAAATGCCCATCTCAATCCCCAAACCCAATCCCAATCACAAACCCCAATCCCCATCTCAATCCCAAAATCAAATCCCAATTCCAAACCCCAATCCCCATCTCAATCCCAAAATCAAATCCCAATTCCAAACCCCAATCCCCATCTCAATCCCAAAACCAAATCCCAATTCCAAAATCCAATCCCCATCTCAATCCCCAAACCAAATGCCCATCTCAATCCCCAAACCCAATCCCAATCACAAAACCCAATCCCCATCTCATATCCAAACCCCAATCCCCATCTCAATCCCAAAACAGAATCACAAAATCCAATCCCCATCTCAAATCCAAACCCCAATCCCCATCTCAATCCCAAAATCAAATCCCAATTCCAAAATCCAATCCCCATCTCAATCCCAAAACCCAATCCCAAAACCCAATCCCCATCTCAATCCCAAAACCCAATCCCAATCCCAAAACCCAATCCCCAATCCCAATCCCAAAACCCAATCCCCATCTCAATCCCAAAACCCAATCCCAATCACAAAACCCAATCCCAATCCCAAAACTCAATCCCCATCTCAATCAAAAAACCCAATCCCCATCTCAATCCCAAAACCCAATCCCAATCCCAAAACCCAATCCCCAATCCCAATCCCAAAACCCAATCCCCATCTCAATCCCAAAACCCAATCCCAATCACAAAACCCAATCCCAATCCCAAAACTCAATCCCCATCTCAATCAAAAAATCCAATCCCCATCTCAATCCGAAAACCCAATCCCCAATCCCAATCCCTAAACCCAATCCCCATCTCAAATCCAAACCCCAATCCCCATCTCAATCCCAAAACCCAATCCCAATCCCAAAACCCAATCCCCATCTCAATCCCAAAATCAAATCCCAATTCCAAAATCCAATCCCCATCCCCATTTCAATCCCAAAACCCAATCCCAAAACCCAATCCCCATCTCATATCCAAACCCCAATCCCCATCTCAATCCCAAAACCCAATCCCCATCTCAATCCCAAAATCAAATCCCAATTCCAAAATCCAATCCCCATCCCCATTTCAATCCCAAAACCCAATCCCAAAACCCAATCCCCATCTCAAATCCAAACCCCAATCCCCATCTCAATCCCAAAACCCAATCCCCATCTCAAATCCAAACCCCAATCCCCATCTCAATCCCAAAACCCAATCCCAATCCCAAAACCCAATCCCCATCTCAATCCCAAAACCCAATCCCAATCCCAAAACCCAATCCCCATCTCAATCCCAAAACCCAATCCCCATCTCAATCCCAAAACCCAATCCCCATCACAATCCCAAAACCCAATCCCAATCCCCATCTCAATCCCAATACCCAATCCCAATCACAAAACCCAATCCCAATCCCAAAACTCAATCCCCATCTCAATCAAAAAATCCAATCCCCATCTCAATCCGAAAACACAATCACAAAACCCAATCCCCATCTCAAATCCAAACCCCAATCCCCATCTCAATCCCAAAACCAAATCCCAATTCCAAAATCCAATCCCCATCTCAATCCGAAAACACAATCACAAAACCCAATCCCCATCTCAAATCCAAACCCCAATCCCCATCTCAATCCCAAAACCCAATCCCCATCTCAAATCCAAACCCCAATCCCCATCTCAATCCCAAAACCCAATCCCAATCCCAAAACCCAATCCCCATCTCAATCCCAAAACCCAATCCCAATCCCAAAACCCAATCCCCATCTCAATCCCAAAACCCAATCCCCATCTCAATCCCAAAACCCAATCCCCATCACAATCCCAAAACCCAATCCCAATCCCCATCTCAATCCCAATACCCAATCCCAATCACAAAACCCAATCCCAATCCCAAAACTCAATCCCCATCTCAATCAAAAAATCCAATCCCCATCTCAATCCGAAAACACAATCACAAAACCCAATCCCCATCTCAAATCCAAACCCCAATCCCCATCTCAATCCCAAAACCAAATCCCAATTCCAAAATCCAATCCCCATCTCAATCCGAAAACACAATCACAAAACCCAATCCCCATCTCAAATCCAAACCCCAATCCCCATCTCAATCCCAAAATCAAATCCCAATTCCAAAACCCAATCCCCATCTCAATCCGAAAACACAATCACAAAACCCAATCCCCATCTCAATCCCAAAACCAAATCCCAATTCCAAAATCCAATCCCCATCTCAATCCCAAAACCCAATCCCAATTCCAAAATCCAATCCCCATCTCAATCCCAAAACCCAATCCCAAAACCCAATCCCCATCTCAATCCCAAAACCCAATCCCAATCCAAAAACCCAATCCCAACTCAATCCCAAAACCAAATCCCAATTCCAAAACCCAATCCCCATCTCAATCCCAAAACCCAATCCCAAAACCCAATCCCAATCCCAAAACCCAATCCCCATTTCAATCCCAAAATCAAATGCCAATTCCAAAACCCAATCCCCATCTCAATACCAAAACCCAATCCCAATTCCAAAATCCAATCCCCATCTCAATCCGAAAACACAATCACAAAACCCAATCCCCATCTCAAATCCAAACCCCAATCCCCATCTCAATCCCAAAACCAAATCCCAATTCCAAAATCCAATCCCCATCTCAATCCGAAAACACAATCACAAAACCCAATCCCCATCTCAAATCCAAACCCCAATCCCCATCTCAATCCCAAAATCAAATCCCAATTCCAAAACCCAATCCCCATCTCAATCCGAAAACACAATCACAAAACCCAATCCCCATCTCAATCCCAAAACCAAATCCCAATTCCAAAATCCAATCCCCATCTCAATCCCAAAACCCAATCCCAATTCCAAAATCCAATCCCCATCTCAATCCCAAAACCCAATCCCAAAACCCAATCCCCATCTCAATCCCAAAACCCAATCCCAATCCAAAAACCCAATCCCAACTCAATCCCAAAACCAAATCCCAATTCCAAAACCCAATCCCCATCTCAATCCCAAAACCCAATCCCAAAACCCAATCCCCATCTCAATCTCAAAACCCAATCCCAATCCCAAAACCCAATCCCCATTTCAATCCCAAAATCAAATGCCAATTCCAAAACCCAATCCCCATCTCAATACCAAAACCCAATCCCAATTCCAAAATCCAATCCCCATCTCAATCCCAAAACCCAATCCCAAAACCCAATCCCCATCTCAATCCCAAAACCCAATCCCAATCCAAAAACCCAATCCCAACTCAATCCCAAAGCCATATCCCAATTCCAAAACCCAATCCCCATCTCAATCCCAAAACCCAATCCCAAAACCAAATCCCCATCTCAATCCCAAAACCCAATCCCCATCTCAATCCCAAAATCAAATCCCAATTCCAAAACCCAATCCCCATCTCAATCCCAAAACCCAATCCCAATTCCAAATTCCAATCCCCATCTCAATCCCAAAACCCAATCCCAAAACCCAATCCCCATCTCAATCCCAAAACCCAATCCCAATCCAAAAACCCAATCCCAACTCAATCCCAAAACCAAATCCCAATCCCAAAACCCAATCCCCATCTCAATCCCAAAACCCAATCCCAAAACCCAATCCCCATCTCAATCCCAAAACCCAATCCCAATCCCAAAACCCAATCCCCATCTCAATCCCAAAAGCCAATCCTATCTCAATCCCAAAACCCAATCCCCATCTCAATCCCAAAACCCAATCCCATCTCAATCCAAATACCCAATCCCCATCTCAATCCCAAAACCCAATCCCAATCCCAATCCCCATCACAATCCCAAAACCCAATCCCAATCCCAAAACCCAATCCCTATCCCCATCTCAATCCCAAATCCCAATCCCAAAACCCAATCCCCATCTCAATCCCAAAACCCAATCCCCATCGCAATCCCAAAACCCAATCCCAATCCCCATCTCAATCCCAAAACCCAATCCCAATTCCAAAACCCAATCCCCATCTCAATCCCATCTCAATCCGAATACCCAATCCCCATCTCAATCCCAAAACCCAATCCCAATCCCCATCACAATCCCAAATCCCAATCCCAAGCCCAATACCCAATCCCTATCCCCATCACAATCCTAAATCCCAATCCCAATCCCAAAACCCAATCCCTATCCCCATCCCAATCCCAAAGCCCAATCCCAATCCCCATCTCAATCCCATCTCAATCCGAATACCCAATCCCCATCTCAATCCCAAAACCCAATCCCTATCCCCATCACAATCCCAAATCCCAATCCCAATCCCAAAACCCAATCCCTATCCCCATCTCAATCCCAAAGCCCAATCCCAATCCCAATCCCCATCTCAATCCCATCTCAATCCGAATACCCAATCCCCATCTCAATCCCAAAACCCAATCCCAATCCCCATCACAATCCCAAATCCCAATCCCAATCCCAAAACCCAATCCCTATCCCCATCTCAATCCCAAAACCCAATCCCTATCCCCATCACAATCCCAAATCCCAATCCCAATCCCAAAACCCAATCCCAATCCCCATCTCAATTCCAAAACCCAATCCCTATCCCCATTTCAATCCCAAAACCCAATCCCCATCTGAATCCCAAAACCCAATCTCAATTCCAAAACCCAATCCCCATCTCAATCACAAAACCCAATTCCAATCCCAAAACCCAATCCCAAAACCCAAACCCAATACCCAATCCCAAACCCAATCCCGATATCAATCCCAAAACCCAATCCCAAACTGGAGCCTGGGCCTTTCTTGCTCTCTGTGCATGGGGCTCAGTACCACACTGGGTGTGGGATCAGCTTAACCCAGCCCAGGCCGGGAATGGAGCCTGGGCCTTTCCTGCTCTGTGTGTGTAGAGCTCAGTACCACACCGGGTGTGGGATCAGGTTAGCCCAGCACAGGCCGGGAATGAAGCCTGGTCCTTTCCTGCTCTGTCTGTGAGTGGGGCTCAGTACCACACCGGGTCTGGGATCAGGCTAACTGAGCACAGGCCGGGAATGGAGCCTGGGCCTTTCCTGATCTGTGCTTGGGGCTCAGGAGCTGGGAGACGTGTCTCTTACCCAACACGGTGATGTAGGCCCTGCTCGATCCTTCAACCACATCTCCTGGGACCTGGAGGTGAATCTTCTCAGTGATCATCTTGCCTGGAATGGAGAAAATCACCAGGTTACACACGATGGACATTACTGTATAATATTGGTGTCGGACCACCCACACTGTCCACTTCTCCTACACCCTTACCATTAACCCTTCCGTCCCCAAACCCCTTCTAATTTCCTTCTCTGCTTGACTCCATTTACACTGCCGGCTCCATCATCACTCCTGGATTAATGATCCCACAGCTCAATCGCATACCCGTGTTAGAGAATCGCCCAGGTCTCCCTCACCCCCATGTCCCCCGTGTCCTCCTGACTCATCATCTCTCCACCTCCAGGGAGGGAACAGTGACAATCTCTGACCTCCAGTCTCCAACATCTCCATCTGTCTCCCTCTCTGTCCCTCGCTGTCTCACTATCTCTCTATCTCTCTATTTCTCCCTCTCTCCGTCTCTCTCTCTCCGTCTCTCTCTCTCCGGCTCGCTCTCTCCACCTCTCTCTCTCCGTCTCTCTCTCTGTCTCTCTCTCTGTCTCTGTCTCTGTCTCTATCTCTCTCTGTCTCTCTCTCTCTGTCTCTCTCTCTGTCTCTCTCTCTATCTCCCTCTGTCTCTCTCTATCCCTCTCTGTCTCTCTCTTTCCCTCTGTCTCTCTCACTCTATCTCTCCCTCTCTCTCTCTGACTGCTCTCTCTCTCTGTATCTCTCTCTCTGTCTCTGTCTCTCTGCCTCTGTCTATCTCTGCCTCTCTCCCTCTTTATCTCTCCCTCTCTGTCTCTCTCCATCTCTTCTCTCTCTGTCTCTCTCCCTCTGTCTCTCTCTCTTTCTGTCTCTCTCTCTCTCCCTCTATGTCTCTCTCTATCTCTCCCTCTCTGACTCTCTCCATCTCTCTCTCTCTCTGTCTCTCTCTCTCTCTCTATCACTCCATCTCTGACTCTCTCTGTCTCTCTCTCTCTCTGTCTCTGTCAATGCTCCTACATTTCTGAGTTTTGTATCTCTGTATTAAACTGTATCCCATGTCTCTGTCCTTCTGAAGACTGTTACTATCCTCCACAATCTTTCGTACATTTCTGAGTTTTGTATCTCTGTGTTAAACTGTATCTCATGTCTCTGTCCTTCTGAAGACTGTTACTATCCTCCACAACCTTTCCTACATTTCTGAGTTTTGTATCTCTGTATTAAACTGTATCCCATGTCTCTGTCCTTCTGAAGACTGTTACTATCCTCCACAACCTTTCCTACATTTCTGAGTTTTGTATCTCTGTATTAAACTGTATCTCATGTCTCTGTCCTTCTGAAGACTGTTACTATCCTCCACAACCTTTCCTACATTTCTGAGTTTTATATCTCTGTATTAAACTGTATCTCATGTCTCTGTCCTTCTGAAGACTGTTACTATCCTCCACAATCTTCCCTACATTTCTGAGTTTTGTATCTCTGTATTAAACTGTATTTCATGTCTCTGTCCTTCTGAAGACTGTTACTATCCTCCACAATCTTTCCTACATTTCTGAGTTTTGTATCTCTGTGTTAAACTGTATCCCATGTCTCTGTCCTTCTGAAGACTGTTACTATCCTCCACAACCTTTCCTACATTTCTGAGTTTTGTATCTCTGTATTAAACTGTATCTCATGTCTCTGTCCTTCTGAAGACTGTTACTATCCTCCACAACCTTTCCTACATTTCTGAGTTTTGTATCTCTGTATTAAACTGTATCTCATGTCTCTGTACTTCTGAAGACTGTTACTATCCTCCACAATCTTTCCTACATTTCTGAGTTTTGTATCTCTGTATTAAACTGTATCTCATGTCTCTGTCCTTCTGAAGACTGTTACTATCCTCCACAACCTTTCCTACATTTCTGAGTTTTGTATCTCTGTATTAAACTGTATCTCATGTCTCTGTCCTTCTGAAGACTGTTACTATCCTCCACAACCTTTCCTACATTTCTGAGTTTTATATCTCTGTATTAAACTGTATCTCATGTCTCTGTCCTTCTGAAGACTGTTACTATCCTCCACAATCTTCCCTACATTTCTGAGTTTTGTATCTCTGTATTAAACTGTATCTCATGTCTCTGTCCTTCTGAAGACTGTTACTATCCTCCACAACCTTTCCTACATTTCTGAGTTTTGTATCTCTGTATTAAACTGTATCTCATGTCTCTGTCCTTCTGAAGACTGTTACTATCCTCCACAATCTTCCCTACATTTCTGAGTTTTGTATCTCTGTATTAAACTGTATCTCATGTCTCTGTCCTTCTGAAGACTGTTACTATCCTCCCCAACCTTTCCTACATTTCTGAGTTTTATATCTCTGTATTAAACTGTATCTCATGTCTCTGTCCTTCTGAAGACTGTTACTATCCTCCACAACCTTTCCTACATTTCTGAGTTTTGTATCTCTGTATTAAACTGTATCTCATGTCTCTGTCCTTCTGAAGACTGTTACTATCCTCCACAACCTTTCCTACATTTCTGAGTTTTGTATCTCTGTATTAAACTGTATCTCATGTCTCTGTCCTTCTGAAGACTGTTACTATCCTCCACAACCGTTCCTACATTTCTGAGTTTTATATCTCTGTATTAAACTGTATCTCATGTCTCTGTCCTTCTGAAGACTGTTACTATCCTCCACAATCTTCCCTACATTTCTGAGTTTTGTATCTCTGTATTAAACTGTATCTCATGTCTCTGTCCTTCTGAAGACTGTTACTATCCTCCACAACCTTTCCTACATTTCTGAGTTTTGTATCTCTGTATTAAACTGTATCTCATGTCTCTGTCCTTCTGAAGACTGTTACTATCCTCCACAATCTTCCCTACATTTCTGAGTTTTGTATCTCTGTATTAAACTGTATCTCATGTCTCTGTCCTTCTGAAGACTGTTACTATCCTCCACAACCTTTCCTACATTTCTGAGTTTTATATCTCTGTATTAAACTGTATCTCATGTCTCTGTCCTTCTGAAGACTGTTACTATCCTCCACAACCTTTCCTACATTTCTGAGTTTTGTATCTCTGTATTAAACTGTATCTCATGTCTCTGTCCTTCTGAAGACTGTTACTATCCTCCACAACCTTTCCTACATTTCTGAGTTTTGTATCTCTGTATTAAACTGTATCTCATGTCTCTGTCCTTCTGAAGACTGTTACTATCCTCCACAATCTTTCCTACATTTCTGAGTTTTGTATCTCTGTATTAAACTGTATCTCATGTCTCTGTCCATCTGAAGACTGTTACTGTCCTCCACAATCTTTCCTACATTTCTGAGTTTTGTATCTCTGTATTAAACTGTATCTCATGTCTCTGTTCTTCTGAAGACTGTTACTATCCTCCACAATCTTCCCTACATTTCTGAGTTTTGTATCTCTGTATTAAACTGTATCTCATGTCTCTGTCCTTCTGAAGACTGTTACTATCCTCCACAACCTTTCCTACATTTCTGAGTTTTGTATCTCTGTATTAAACAGTATCTCATGTCTCTGTCCTTCTGAAGACTGTTACTATCCTCCACAACCTTTCCTACATTTCTGAGTTTTGTATCTCTGTATTAAACTGTATCTCATGTCTCTGTCCTTCTGAAGACTGTTACTATCCTCCACAACCTTTCCTACATTTCTGAGTTTTATATCTCTGTATTAAACTTTATCTCATGTCTCTGTCCTTCTGAAGACTGTTACTATCCTCCACAATCTTTCCTACATTTCTGAGTTTTGTATCTCTGTATTAAACTGTATCTCATGTCTCTGTCCTTCTGAAGACTGTTACTATCCTCCACAATCTTTCCTACATTTCTGAGTTTTGTATCTCTGTATTAAACTGTATCTCATGTCTCTGTCCTTCTGAAGACTGTTACTATCCTCCACAACCTTTCCTACATTTCTGAGTTTTGTATCTCTGTATTAAACTGTATCTCATGTCTCTGTCCTTCTGAAGACTGTTACTATCCTCCACAACCTTTCCTACATTTCTGAGTTTTGTATCTCTGTATTAAACTGTATCTCATGTCTCTGTCCTTCTGAAGACTGTTACTATCCTCCACAACCTTTCCTACATTTCTGAGTTTTGTATCTCTGTATTAAACAGTATCTCATGTCTCTGTCCTTCTGAAGACTGTTACTATCCTCCACAACCTTTCCTACATTTCTGAGTTTTGTATCTCTGTATTAAACTGTATCTCATGTCTCTGTCCTTCTGAAGACTGTTACTATCCTCCACAACCTTTCCTACATTTCTGAGTTTTATATCTCTGTATTAAACTTTATCTCATGTCTCTGTCCTTCTGAAGACTGTTACTATCCTCCACAACCTTTCCTACATTTCTGAGTTTTATATCTCTGTATTAAACTTTATCTCATGTCTCTGTCCTTCTGAAGACTGTTACTATCCTCCACAATCTTCCCTACATTTCTGAGTTTTGTATCTCTGTGTTAAACTGTATCTCATGTCTCTGTCCTTCTGAAGACTGTTACTATCCTCCACAACCTTTCCTACATTTCTGAGTTTTGTATCTCTGTATTAAACTGTATCTCATGTCTCTGTCCTTCTGAAGACTGTTACTATCCTCCACAACCTTTCCTACATTTCTGAGTTTTGTATCTCTGTATTAAACTGTATCCCATGTCTCTGTCCTTCTGAAGACTGTTACTATCCTCCACAATCTTTCCTACATTTCTGAGTTTTGTATCTCTGTATTAAACTGTATCTCATGTCTCTGTCCTTCTGAAGACTGTTACTATCCTCCACAATCTTTCCTACATTTCTGAGTTTTGTATCTCTGTATTAAACTGTATCTCATGTCTCTGTCCTTCTGAAGACTGTTACTATCCTCCACAATCTTTCCCACATTTCTGAGATTTGTATCTCTGTATTAAACTGTATCCCATGTCTCTGTCCTTCTGAAGACTGTTACTATCCTCCACAATCTTTCCTACATTTCTGAGTTTTGTATCTCTGTATTAAACTGTATCTCATGTCTCTGTCCTTCTGAAGACTGTTACTATCCTCCACAATCTTTCCTACATTTCTGAGTTTTGTATCTCTGTATTAAACTGTATCTCATGTCTCTGTCCTTCTGAAGACTGTTACTATCCTCCACAATCTTTCCAACATTTCTGAGATTTGTATCTCTGTATTAAACTGTATCTCATGTCTCTGTCCTTCTGAAGACTGTTACTATCCTCCACAATCTTTCCTACATTTCTGAGTTTTGTATCTCTGTATTAAACTGTATCTCATGTCTCTGTCCTTCTGAAGACTGTTACTATCCTCCACAATCTTTCCCACATTTCTGAGATTTGTATCTCTGTATTAAACTGTATCCCATGTCTCTGTCCTTCTGAAGACTGTTACTATCCTCCACAATCTTTCCTACATTTCTGAGTTTTGTATCTCTGTATTAAACTGTATCTCATGTCTCTGTCCTTCTGAAGACTGTTACTATCCTCCACAATCTTTCCTACATTTCTGAGTTTTGTATCTCTGTATTAAACTGTATCTCATGTCTCTGTCCTTCTGAAGACTGTTACTATCCTCCACAATCTTTCCCACATTTCTGAGATTTGTATCTCTGTATTAAACTGTATCTCATGTCTCTGTCCTTCTGAAGACTGTTACTATCCTCCACAACCTTTCCTACATTTCTGAGTTTTGTATCTCTGTATTAAACTGTATCTCATGTCTCTGTTCTTCTGAAGACTGTTACTATCCTCCACAACCTTTCCTACATTTCTGAGTTTTGTATCTCTGTATTAAACTGTATCTCATGTCTCTGTCCTTCTGAAGACTGTTACTATCCTCCACAACCTTTCCTACATTTCTGAGTTTTGTATCTCTGTATTAAACTGTATCTCATGTCTCTGTCCTTCTGAAGACTGTTACTATCCTCCACAACCTTTCCTACATTTCTGAGTTTTGTATCTCTGTATTAAACTTTATCTAATGTCTCTGTCCTTCTGAAGACTGTTACTATCCTCCACAACCTTTCCTATATTTCTGAGTTTTATATCTCTGTATTAAACTGTATCTCATGTCTCTGTTCTTCTGAAGACTGTTACTATCCTCCACAACCTTTCCTACATTTCTGAGTTTTGTATCTCTGTATTAAACTGTATCTCATGTCTCTGTCCTTCTGAAGACTGTTACTATCCTCCACAATCTTTCCTACATTTCTGAGTTTTATATCTCTGTATTAAACGTTATCTCATGTCTCTGTCCTTCTGAAGACTGTTACTATCCTCCACAATCTTTCCTACATTTCTGAGTTTTATATCTCTGTATTAAACGTTATCTCATGTCTCTGTACTTCTGAAGACTGTTACTATCCTCCACAATCTTTCCTACATTTCTGAGTTTTATATCTCTGTATTAAACGTTATCTCATGTCTCTGTCCTTCTGAAGACTGTTACTATCCTCCACAACCTTTCCTACATTTCTGAGTTTTGTATCTCTGTATTAAACTGTATCTCATGTCTCTGTCCTTCTGAAGACTGTTACTATCCTCCACAACCTTTCCTACATTTCTGAGTTTTGTATCTCTGTATTAAACTGTATCTCATGTCTCTGTCCTTCTGAAGACTGTTACTATCCTCCACAACCTTTCCTACATTTCTGAGTTTTGTATCTCTGTATTAAACTGTATCTCATGTCTCTGTCCTTCTGAAGACTGTTACTATCCTCCACAACCTTCCCTACATTTCTGAGTTTTGTATCTCTGTATTAAACTGTATCTCATGTCTCTGTCCTTCTGAAGACTGTTACTATCCTCCACAACCTTTCCTACATTTCTGAGTTTTATATCTCTGTATTAAACTGTATCTCATGTCTCTGTCCTTCTGAAGACTGTTACTATCCTCCACAACCTTTCCTACATTTCTGAGTTTTGTTCCATCTGCAAACTTTGAATTTATACCTTGTGGACCCAAGTCCAGCTCATGAATATATATCATAAAAACCAGTTATCCTAATCTTGAGCCCTGCTCAATCAGATGGTAAATGTCCCTCCGGTCTGAGGTACAACCCTTCCCCAATATTCTCTGCTTCTGTCCCTGACTCAATTCCATACTCAGTGTCGATGGAATGTCCAGTGACTCCCCCACATCACAGAGTCAGTGCTGAGTGACAATCCCCTCCATCATTCCCACTCACCCTCTCCCACAGACTGGGAGCTTGACATTGAGCCTTTTTAATCAGCCAGCGTTTCGACAGAATTACTGTACCTGCAGGACAGAGGAAGGAGCTGTGAGTCAGTTCAGTCTCAGTTCCCTCGGGCTGTAACACAGAGAAGAGAGAGAGAGAGAGTCAGAGTGAAAATCTGCAAGAGAGAAAGAGAGAGAGTCAGAGAGAGTGAAAATCTGCAAGATAGAGAGAGCGAGTCAAAGAGAGTGAAAATCTTCAAAATAGGGAGAGAGAGTCAGAGAGAGTGAAAACCCACGAGAGAGAGAGAGTGAAAATCTGCAAGAGAGAGAGAGAGAGAGTGATAATCTGTGAGAAACAGAGAGTCAGAGAGAGTGAAAATTCACAAGATAGAGAGAGTCAGAGATGGTGAAAATCCACAACAGAGAGAGAGAGTCAGAGAAAGTGAAAATCCACAAGAGAGAGAGATTCAGAGAGAGTGAAAATCTGCAAGCGAGAGTCAGAGAGAGTGAAAATCCACAAGAGAGAGAGAGAGTTAGAGAAAGTGAAAATCCACAAGAGAGAGAGATTCAGAGAGAGTGAAAATCTGCAAGAGAGAGTCAGAGAGAGTGAAAATCCACAAGAGACAGAGAGTCAGAGAGAGAAAAAGAGAGGGAGACAGAAGGAGAGAACGAGAGAGAGAGAGAGAGAAAGAGAGGGAGGTAGAGACCGAGCACAGACAGAAGCAGATAGAGGGAGCGCAGTATGAGAGGAGGAGTGTGAGAGACTGGATGGAGAGAGACCAGTCTGGGTTTGCAAGGGTTGACACTAACCCGAACTAGGAGAGGTTTACGGATAACATCCACTGCTCCTTTGACAGGCACGGTTATCACCTCATTCCCACACAGAGATTCTGAGGAAATGGATTCTGCTTGAACTGTCAAATTCTGTTCTCCTGCAACACAGACAGAGAGAGGGAGAGAGGTGAGAGAAAACGGGACAGGGATCAGGAGCAGGAACCCGGGCTGATTCACCCCCCTCCCTAACCCAGGGGTCACCGGACAGGGATCAGGAGCAGGAACCCGGGCTGATTCACCCCCTCCTCCCTAAACCAGAGGTCACTGGACAGGGATCAGGAGCAGGAACCCGGGCTGATTCACCCCCTCCCTAACCCAGGGGTCACTGGACAGGGATCAGGAGCAGGAACCCGGGCTGATTCACCCCCCTCCCTAACCCAGGGATCACTGGACAGGGATCAGGAGCAGGAACCCAGGCTGATTCACCCCCCTCCCTCCCTAAACCAGGGGTCACTGGACAGGGATCAGGAGCAGAAACCCGGGCTGATTCACCCCCTCCTCCCTAACCCAGGGGTCACTGGACAGGGATCAGGAGCAGGAACCCGGGCTGATTCACCCCCCTCCCTCCCTAAACCAGGGGTCACTGGACAGGGATCAGGAGCAGGAACCCGGGCTGATTCACCCCCTGCCTAACCCAGGGGTCACTGGACAGGGATCAGGAGCAGGAACCCGGGCTGATTCACCCCCTGCCTAACCCAGGGGTCACTGGACAGGGATCAGGAGCAGGAACCCGGGCTGATTCACCCCCTCCTCCCTAACCCAGGGGTCACTGGACAGGGATCAGGAGCAGGAACCTGGGCTGATTCACCCCCTCCTCCCTAACCCAGGGGTCACTGGACAGGGATCAGGAGCAGGAACCCGGGCTGATTCACCCCCTCCTCCCTAACCCAGGGGTCACTGGACAGGGATCAGGAGCAGGAACCCGGGCTGATTCACTCAGCAAAGGCTGGGATCGGAGCCTGGGCCTTGAGTTACTGACTGACCCAGTTCAGTAGCAGTGAGACTCCAGCTGAAGGTCACACTGTCCTTCGAGCAGATGCATGTCTCTTGTGCGGTTCTGCTGTCGGAGGTCACATTAAAGCCCTGGGCCTCCAGCAGAGTTATCTTCACCTGAGGGAGAGAAAAGGAGCAGGAAAGGGTTAGATCACCAACGGCACAAGACTCAAACACAACACTCCCCACCTCCTCCTGTTCAATTATCCTCGTCTCCGGAGGGCACTCCCTGTCCTCCAGGATCCAATCACCCATGCACACAGAGCAGGAAAGGCCCAGGCTCCATTCCCGGCCTGTGCTGGGCTAACCTGATCCCACACCCAGTGTGGTACCGAAGCCTGCGCACACAGAGCAGGAAAGGCCCAGGCTCCATTCCCGGCCTGTGTTGGGTGAACTTGATCCCACACCCTGTCTGGCACTGAGCCCCACACATACAGAGCAGGAAAGGCCCAGGCTCCATTCCCGGCCTGTGTTGTGTTAACTTGATCCCACACCCTGTCTGGAACCGAGCCCCACCCACAGAGCAGGAAAGGCCCAGGCTCCATTACCGGCCTGTGTTGGGTGAACTTGATCCCACACCCTGTCTGGCACTGAGCCCCACACATACAGAGCAGGAAAGGCCCAGGCTCCATTCCCGGCCTGTGTTGGGTGAACTTGATCCCACACCCTGTCTGGAACCGAGCCCCACCCACAGAGCAGGAAAGGCCCAGGCTCCATTCCCGGCCTGTGCTGAGTTTACCCAGCCCTGCCTTTCACACACACCCCCCCCCCACCCCAGTGCACACACGCACACAGAAGAGCAGAGCCGGTGGTGCCTCCTCCCACAGTCGATTAGCCAGCCAGCTGACTCACCATGATGCACTGTTTCATGTAGTTGAACACTTTGGCTTTGAGTGTGAACCCTTCGGTCCTGATGACCGAGTAGGGCAGAGCCAGATCCACAAAGAAGGGTTTGAAGGCATTGAGTGAGACGGTGTCTGAGATCCCAAAGCCGGCCTGTCCAGTACAGAACATACTGCCTTTCCATTCTGTTATTGAGTCAGGTACAGTGATGGGGAGGGAGATTGAGCCAGTCGACCTGAGACAGGACACACAGTTAGAGCAGATTAGGATGTTCATTGTGGTAGAAAAACTGGCCCCAGGTCATGGGGGAGAATTCCTCTGCAGTGTGGTGTTCCCTCAGTACTGACCCTCCGACAGTGCAGCACTCCCTCAGTACTGACCCTCCGACAGTGCAGCACTCCCTCAGTACTGACCCTCCGACAGTGCGGCGCTCCCTCAGTACTGACCCTCTGACAGTGCGGCATTCCCTCAGTGCTGAGCCTCCGACAGCGCGGCACTCCCCCACAACTGACCCTCCGACAGTGCAGCACTCCCTCAGTACTGACCCTCCGACAGTGCAGCACTCCCTCAGTACTGACCCTCCGACAGTGCAGCACTCCCTCAGTACTGACCCTCCGACAGTGCAGCACTCCCTCAGTACTGACCCTCCGACAGTGCAGCACTCCCTCAGTACTGACCCTCCGACAGTGCAGCACTCCCTCAGTACTGACCCTCCGACAGTGCAGCACACCCTCAGTACTGACCCTCCGACAGTGCAGCACTCCCTCAGTACTGACCCTCCGACAGTGCGGCACTCCCTCAGTACTGACCCTCCGACAGTGCAGCACTCCCTCAGTACTGACCCTCCGATAGTGCAGCACTCCCTCAGTACTGACCCTCCGACAGTGCAGCACTCCCTCAGTACTGCCCCTCCGACAGTGCGGCACTCCCTCAGTACTGACCCTCCGACAGTGCAGCACTCCCTCAGTACTGACCCTCCGACAGTGCGGCGCTCCCTCAGTACTGACCCTCCGACAGTGCAGCACACCCTCAGTACTGACTCTCCGACAGTGCAGCACTCCCTCAGTATTGACCATCCGACAGTGCAGCACTCCCTCAGTACTGACCCTCCGACAGTGCGGCGCTCCCTCAGTACTGACCCTCCGACAGTGCGGCACACCCTCAGTACTGACCATCCGACAGTGCAGCACTCCCTCAGTACTGACCCTCCGACAGTGCGGCATTCCCTCAGTACTGACCCTCTGACAGTGCGGCACTCCCTCAGTACTGACCCTCCGACAGTGCGGCACTCCCTCAGTACTGACCCTCCGACAGTGCGGCACTCCCTCAGTACTGACCCTCTGACAGTGCAGCACTCCCCCAGTACTGACCCTCCGACAGTGCAGCACTCCCTCAGTACTGACCCTCCGACAGTGCGGCATTCCCTCAGTACTGACCCTCTGACAGTGCAGCACTCCCCCACAACTGACCCTCCGACAGCGCGGCACTCCCTCAGTACTGACCCTCCGACAGTGCGGCACTCCCTCAGTACTGACCCTCTGACAGTGCAGCACTCCCTCAGTACTGACCCTCCGACAGTGCGGCATTCCCTCAGTACTGAGCCTCCGACAGTGCGGCACTCCCTCAGTACTGACCCTCCGACAGGGCGGCACTCCCTCAGTACTGACCCTCCGACAGTGCGGCACTCCCTCAGTACTGACCCTCCGACAGGGCGGCACTCCCTCAGTACTGACCCTCCGACAGTGCGGCACTCCCTCAGTACTGACCCTCCGACAGGGCGGCACTCCCTCAGTACTGACCCTCCGACAGCGTGGCATTCCCTCGGTACTGACCCTCCGACAGCGTGGCACTCCCCCAGTACTGACCCTCCGACAGCGCGGCACTCCCCCAGTATTGACCCTTTATAGGGCGGCACTCCCTCAGTACTGAACCTCCGACAGGGCGGCACTCCCTCTGTACTGACCCTCTGACAGTGCAGCACTCCCTCAGTACTGACCCCCCCGACAGGGCGGCACTCCCTCAGTACTGACCCTCCGACAGTGCGGCACTCCCTCAGTACTGACCCTCCGACAGGGCGGCACTCCCTCAGTACTGACCCTCCGACAGTGCGGCACTCCCTCAGTACTGACCCTCCGACAGGGCGGCACTCCCTCAGTACTGACCCTCCGACAGCGTGGCATTCCCTCGGTACTGACCCTCCGACAGCGTGGCACTCCCCCAGTACTGACCCTCCGACAGTGCGGCACTCCCTCAGTACTGACCCTCCGACAGCGTGGCACTCCCTCAGTACTGACCCTCTGACAGCGTGGCATTCCCTCGGTACTGACCCTCCGACAGCGCGGCACTCCCTCAGTACTGACCCTCCGACAGCGTGGCATTCCCTCGGTACTGACCCTCCGACAGGGCGGCACTCCCTCAGTACTGACCCTCCGACAGTGCGGCACTCCCTCAGTACTGACCCTCCGACAGCGTGGCACTCCCTCAGTCCTGACCCTCCGACAGCGTGGCATTCCCTCGGTACTGACCCTCCGACAGCGCGGCACTCCCTCAGTATTGACCCTTTATAGGGCGGCACTCCCTCAGTACTGACCCTCCGACAGTGCAGCACTCCCTCAGTACTGACCCTCCGACAGCGCGGCACTCCCCCAGTACTGACCCTCCGACAGTGCGGCACTCCCTCAATACTGACCCTCCGATAGTGTCTTGTTCCCTCAGTACTGACCCTCTGACAGTGCGGCACTCCCTCAGTACTGACCCTCCGACAGTGCGGCACTCCCTCAGTACTGACCCTCCGACAGCGCGGCACTCCCTCAGTACTGACCCTCCGACAGTGCGGCACTCCCTCAATACTGACCCTCCGATAGTGTCTTGTTTCCTCAGTACTGACCCTCTGATAGTGTGGCAGTCCCTCCATATCTCAGTAAACTCCTCCAGCCTCCGGCAACCCTCTCTATCTCTGTAACATTCTCCAGCCCCCTACGACCCTCCCTATCTGTGTAACCTCCCCCAGTCTCCTACAACCCTCCCTATCTCTGTAACCTCCTCCAGCCCCTACAACCCTCCCTATCTCTGTAACCTCCTCCAGCCCCTACAACCCTCCCTATCTCTGTCACCTCCTCCAGCCCCTAGAAACCTCCCTATCTCTGTAACCTCCTTCAGCCCCCTACGACCCTCCCTATCTCTGTCACCTCCTTCAGCCCCCTACGACCCTCCCTATCTCTGTAACCTCCTCCAGTCTCCTACAACCCTCCCTATCTCTGGAACCTCCTCCAGCCCCCTACAACCCTCCCTATCTCTGTAACCTTCTCCAGCCCCTACAACCCTCCCTATCTCTGGAACCTCCTCCAGCCCCCTACAACACTCCCTATCTCTCGCTTCCACCCAGCGCCCGCACAGCCTGAAAGTTCACGACATCGGGAAATGGTCTATCTGAGCCGCAGGGTGGTCTGGAGATAGAGATTCATGCGAAGGTCTTACCCGACAGGGATGAGCTCCCAGATCCATGTTTCGGGAAAGTACTCTCGGACTGAAACGGGGGCTCCCGATGGTCCTGAAGCCACCATGCGCTGATGGGTGAAAGGGCCTGGCATTGCGTCTGCCACAATTAACCTTTCATTGTAGCTCATAACTGCAAGATATAATATCCTTAGTTAACCATGAGATAGTGAGGGGTCTCTGGTTGGGGGGGTGGGTGGGGTGGGGGGAGGAGGGGGGAGGGGGGAAGGTGAGGAGATCAACAGTATGAGGGTGATTGACGAGATCAGCAAGTATTTCTCAACTTAAAGAGGGTCACACATTCACCTACAATTCCGAGGAACTTTGAGGTAAATTACAGGAGACATTGAGATAAATTACAGGAGACATTGAGATAAATTACAGGACACATTGAGATAAATTACGGGATACATTGAGATAAATTACAGGAGACATTGAGATAAATTACAGGAGACATTGAGATAAATTACAGGACACATTGAGATAAATTACGGGATACATTGAGATAAATTACAGGAGACATTGAGATAAATTACAGGACACATTGAGATAAATTACAGGAGACATTGAGATAAATTACAGGAGACATTGAGATAAATTACAGGATACATTGAGATAAATTACGGGATACATTGAGATAAATTACAGGAGACATTGAGATAAATTACAGGAGACATTGAGATAAATTACAGGACACATTGAGATAAATTACGGGATACATTGAGATAAATTACAGGAGACATTGAGATAAATTACAGGACACATTGAGATAAATTACGGGATACATTGAGATAAATTACAGGACACATTGAGATAAATTACAGGATACATTGAGATAAATTACAGGAGACATTGAGATAAATTACAGGACACATTGAGATAAATTACGGGATACATTGAGATAAATTACGGGATACATTGAGATAAATTACAGGACACATTGAGATAAATTACAGGATACATTGAGATAAATTACAGGAGACATTGAGATAAATTACAGGATACATTGAGATAAATTACAGGATACATTGAGATAAATTACGCGGATACACTGAAGTATATTTTGGAGGTTCTTTGATCTACATTTCATACAAACCTATGAATTAGGAGCAGGACGAGGCCACTCGGCCCCTCGTGCCTGCTCCTCCATTCAATAAGTTCATGTCTGAACTGATTATTCCACATTTCCACTGACCTCCGATAACCTTTCACCCCCTTGCTTATCAAAAATCTAACTACCTCTGCCTTAAAAATATTCAAAGACTCTGCTTCCACTGCCTTTTGAGGAAGAGAATTCCAGAGACCCTCTGAGAGAAAACATTTCTCCTCATCTCTGTCTTAAATGGGCAACCCCTTATTTTTATACAGTGACCCCTAGTTCTAGATTCTCCCACAATGGGAAACATCCTTTCCACATCCACCCTGTCAAGACCCCTCAGGATCTTATATGTTTCAATCAAGTTGCCTCTTACTCTTCTAAACTCCAGTGGATACAAGCCTAGCCTGTCCGATCTTTCCCCGTAAGACAACCCGCCCATTCCATGTATTAATCTAGTAAACCTTCTCTGTACTGCCTCCAACACATTTACATCCTTCCTTAAATAAGGAGACCAGTACTGTACACAATACCCCAGATGTGGTCTCACCAATGCCCTGTATAACTGAGGCATAACCTCCCTACTTTTATATTCAATTACCCTCGTGATAAACAATAACATTCTATTAGCTTTCCTAATTACATTCTGTACCTGCATACTAACCTTTTGTGATTCATGCACTAGGACACCCAGATTCCTCTGCATCTCCGAGCTCTGCAATCTCTCACCATTTAGATAATATGCTGCTTTTTTATTCTTCCTGCCAAAATGAACAATTTTGCACTTTCCCCACATTATACTCCATTTGCCAGGTCTTTTCCCACTCACTTAACCTATCTATATCCCTTTGTAGCCCCCTTATGTCCTCTTCACAACTTACTTTCCTACCTATCTTTGTGCCGTCAGCAAATTTAGCAACCGTACTTTCGGTCCCTTCATCCAAGTCATTTATATAAATTGTAAAATGTTGAGGCCCTGGCACCGATCCCTGTGGCACACCACTCGTTACATTTTTCCAACCAGAACATGACCCACTTCTGCCTACTCTCTGTTTCCTGTTAGCTAGCCAATCTTCTATCCATGCCAATATGTTTTTTTTTAGAATATTACAGCGCAGTACAGGCCCTTCGGCCCTCGATGTTGCGCCGATCATCTGACCTACACTATTCCATTTACATCCATATGTCTATCCAATGACCACTTAAATGCCCTTAAAGTTGGCGAGTCTACTACTGTTGCAGGCAGGGCGTTCCACGCCCCTACTACTCTCTGCGTAAAGAAACTACCTCTGACATCTGTCCTATATCTTTCACCCCTCAACTTAAAGCTATGTCCCCTCGTGTTTGCCATCCTCATCCGAGGAAAAAGACTCTCACTATCCACCCTATCTAACCCTCTGATTATCTTGTATGTCTCTATTAAGTCACCTCTCCTCCTCCTTCTCTCTAACGAAAACAACCCCAAGTCCCTCAGCCTTTCCTCGTAAGACCTTCCTTCCATACCAGGCAACATCCTAGTAAATCTCCTCTGCACCCTTTCCAAAGCTTCGACATCCTTCCTATAATGCGGTGACCAGAACTGCACGCAATACTCCAGGTGCGGCCTCACCAGAGTTTTGTACAGCTGCATCATGACCCCGTGGCTCTGAAACTCGATCCCCCTACTAATAAAGGCTAACACACCATATGCCTTCTTAACAGCCCTATTAACCTGGGTAGCAACTTTCAGGGATTTATGTACCTGGATACCAAGATCTCTCTGCTCATCTACACTACCAAGAATCTTCCCATTAGCCCAGTACTCTGCATTGCTGTTACTCCTTCCAAAGTGAATCACCTCACACTTCTCCGCATTAAACTCCATTTGCCATCTCTCAGCCCAGCTCTGCAGCCTATCTATGTCCCTCTGTACCCTACAACACCCTTCGACACTATCCACAACTCCACCGACCTTCGTGTCATCCGCAAATTTACTAACCCACCCTTCTACACCCTCATCCAGGTCGTTTATAAAAATGACAAACAGCAGTGGCCCCAAAACAGAACCTTGCGGTACACCACTAGTAACTAAACTCCAGGATGAACATTTGCCATCAACCACCACCCTCTGTCTTCTTTCAGCTAGCCAATTTCTGATCCAAAGCTCTAAATCACCTTCAACCCCATACTTGCGTATTTTCTGCAATAGCCTACCGTGGGGAACCTTATCAAACGCCTTACTGAAATCCATATACACCACATCCACGGCTTTACCCTCATCCACCTGTTTGGTCACCTTCTCGAAAAACTCAATAAGGTTTGTGAGGCACGACCTACCTTTCACAAAACCGTGCTGACTATCGCAAATGAACTTATTCTTTTCAAGATGATTATAAATCCTGTCTCTTATAACCTTTTCCAACATTTTACCCACAACCGAAGTAAGGCTCACAGGTCTATAATTACCAGGGCTGTCTCTACTCCCCTTCTTGAACAAGGGGACAACATTTGCTATCCTCCAGTCCTCCGGCACTACTCCTGTCGACAATGACGACTTGAAGATCAACAACAACGGCTCTGCAATCTCCTCCCTGGCTTCCCAGAGAATCCTAGGATAAATCCCATCTGGCCCAGGGGACTTATCTATTTTCACTCTTTCCAAAATTGCTAACACCTCCTCCTTGTGAATCTCAATCCCATCTAGCCTAGTAGGCTGTATCTCAGTAATCTCCTCGGCAACATTTTCTTTCTCTACTGTAAATACTGACGAAAAATATTCATTTAACGCTTCCCCTATCTCCTCTGATTCCGCACACAACTTCCCACTACTATCCTTGATTGGCCCTGTTCTAACTCTTATCATTCGTTTATTCCTGATATACCTATAGAAAGCCTTAGGGTTTTCTTTGATCCTATCCGCCAATGACTTCTCGTGTCCTCTCCTTGCTCTTCTTAGCCCTCCCTTTAGATCCTTCCTGGCTAGCTTGTAACTCTCAAGCGCCCTAACTGAGCCTTCACGTCTCATCCTAACATAAGCCGCCCTCTTCCTCTTGACAAGCGCTTCAACTTCTTGAGTAAACCACGGCTCCCTTGCTCGACAACTTCCTCCCTGCCTGACAGGTACATACTTATCAAGGACACGCATTAGCTGCTCCTTGAATAAGCTCCACATTTCGTTTGTGCCCATCCCCTGCAGTTTCCTTCCCCATCCTACACATCCTAAATCTTGCCTAATCGCGTCATAATTTCCTTTCCCCCAGCTATAATTCTTGCCCTGCGGTATATACCTGTCCCTGCCCATCGCTAAGGTAAACCTAACCGAATTGTGATCACTATCGCCAAAGTGCTCACCTACATCTAAATCGAACACCTGGCCGGGTTCATTACCCAGTACCAAATCCAATGTGGCATCGCCCCTGGTTGGCCTGTCCACATACTGTGTCAGAAAACCCTCCTGCACACACTGGACAAAAACAGACCCATCTAAAGTACTCGAACTATAGTATTTCCAGTCAATATTTGGAAAGTTAAAGTCCCCCATAACCACTACCCTGTTACTCTCGCTCCTGTCGAGAATCATCTTCGCTATCCTTTCCTCTACATCTCTGGAACTATTCGGAGGTCTATAGAAAACTCCCAACAGGGTGACCTCTCCTCTCCTGTTTCTAACCTCGGCCCATACTACCTCAGTAGACGAGTCCTCAAACGTCCTTTCTGCCGCTGTAATACTTTCCTTGATTAACAATGCCACACCCCCCCCTCTTTTACCCTCTTCTCTGTTCTTTCTGAAACATCTAAATCCCGGAACCTGCAACATCCATTCCTGCCCCTGCTCTACCCATGTCTCCGAAATGGCCACAACATCAGGATCCCAGGTACCAACCCATGCTGCAAGCTCACCCACCTTATTCCGGATGCTCCTGGCGTTGAAGTAGACACACTTTAAACCAAGTTCTTGCTTGCCAGTGCCCTCTTGCGTCCCTGTAACCTTATCCCCTACCTCACTACTCTCAACAGCCTGTACACTGGCACTGCAATTTAGGTTCCCATTCCCCTGCTGATTTAGTTTAAACCCCCTACACCATGAGCTTTTATTTTCCGCAATAACCTTTGATGTGGCACTTTATCAAATGACTTCTGGAAATCTAAGTACAATACATCCACTGGTTCCCCTTTATCCACAGCACATGTTACTCCCTCAAAGAACTCCAATAAATTGGTTAAACATGATTTCCCTTTCACAAAACCATGTTGATTCTGCCTGATTACCTTGAATTTTTCTAAATGCCCTGCTATAACATCTTTAATAACAGCTTCTAACATTTTCCCTGAGACAGATGTTAAGTTAACTGGCCTGTAGTTTCCTGCTTGCTGTCTCCTTCCCTTTTTGAATAAAGGAGTTACATTCACTATTTTCCAATCTATGGAACATTCCCCAAATCTGGGGAATTTTGGAAAATTAAAATGAATGCATCAACTATCTGACTAGCCACTTCTTTTAACACCCTAGGATGAAGTCCATCAGGACCTGGGGACTTGTCAGCCTGCAGCTCCAACAATTTGTTCAGTACCACTTCCCTGGTGATTGTAATTTTCTTGAGTTCCTCCCTCCCTTCCATTTCCTGACTTACAGCAAATACTGGGATGTTACTTGTATTCTCAATAGTGAAGACAAATGCAAAATATCTGTTCAATTCATCTACTATCTCCTTATTATCCATTATTAATTCTCCAACCTTAGAATAGATACATTTCAATGAGAAAGAAAAATTCTGTGTATTCTGAAATATCCCCTTAAATGTCTACCATTGCATCTCTATTGACTTATCTCTTAACCTGATTTGTCAGTTCACTTTAGCTAGCTCTTTTTTCATGCCCTCATAATTGCCCTTATTTAAGTTTAAAATAATAGTCTCGGATCGGACCCACACTTCTGTCCCTCAAACTGAATATAAAATTCACTCATATTATGATCGCTACTGCCTAGGGGTGCCGTCACTATCAGGATATTAAGTAATGCCCCACCCCTTCCCCACTGACTGATCCCAGTCACACATTACATACCAATATCCTCCTGAATCTGACATTCGATAGGTCGGTGATAACCGGTGTCTGTCAGGATCTTCAGGCCCATATCCTGAGGAGAGATCAGACACAGTCATTGATATTGCAGAAGAGAGAAGAACACAGTCTGAATCCCCCATCCCTCCATTCAGCATTCCCTCCATTCCTGTCTTCATCATTCCATCCATTCATCAATCCCACATCCCACTATTCAGCATTCCCTCCAACCCACCATTCATCAATCCGTCCATCCCTCCATTCATCATTCCATCCAATCATCATTCCCTCCATCCCTACCTTCATCATTCCCTCCAATCCACCATTCATCATTCCATCCATCCCTCCATTCATCATTTCATCCATTCATCAATCTCTCCATCTCAACCTTCATCATTCCCTCCATCCCAACCTTCATCATTCCATCCATTCAACAATCCCTCCAACCCATCCTTCATCATTCCCTCCATCCTGCAATCTTCAATCCCTCCGTTCATCAATCCATCCATTCATCAATCCCACGATCCACCATTCATCAATCCCTCCGTTCATGAATCCCTCCATCCTACATTCATCAATCCCTCTGTTCATCAATCCCTCTGTTCATCAATCCCTCCATCCTGCATTCATCAATCCCTCTGTTCATTAATCCCTCCATCCTGAATTCATCAATCCCTCTGTTCATCAATCCCTCTGTTCATCAATCCCTCCATCCTGCATTCATCAATCCCTCTGTTCATCAATCCCTCTGTTCATCAATCCCTCCATCCTGAATTCATCAATCCCTCTGTTCATCAATCCCTCCATCCTGCATTCATCAATCCCTCTGTTCATCAATCCCTCCATCCTGAATTCATCAATCCCTCTGTTCATCAATACCTCCATCCTGCATTCATCAATACCTCCATCCTGCATTCATCAATCCCTCTGTTCATCAATCCCTCTGTTCATCAATCCCTCCATCCTGCATTCATCAATCCCTCTGTTCATCAATCCCTCCATCCTGCATTCATCAATCCCTCTGTTCATCATGCCCTCTGTTCATCAATCCCTCCATCCTGCATTCATCAATCCCTCCGTTCATCAATCCCTCCATCCTGTATTCATCAATCCCTCTGTTCATCAATCCCTCTGTTCATCAATCCCTCCATCCTGCATTCATCAATCCCTCTGTTCTTCAATCCCTCCATCCTACATTCATCAATCCTTCTGTTCATCAATCCCTCTGTTCATCAATCCCTCTGTTCATCAATCCCTCCATCCTGCATTCATCAATCCCTCTGTTCATCAATCCCTCCATCCTACATTCATCAATCCCTCTGTTCATCAATCCCTCCATCCTGCATTCATCAATCCCTCTGTTCATCAATCCCTCCATCCTGCATTCATCAATCCCTCTGTTCATCAATCCCTCTGTTCATCAATCCCTCCATCCTGCATTCATCAATAACTCCGTTCATCAATCCCTCCATCCTACATTCATCAATCCCTCTGTTCATCAATCCCTCTGTTCATCAATCCCTCCATCCTGCATTCATCAATCCCTCTGTTCATCAATCCCTCTGTTCATCAATCCCTCCATCCTGCATTCATCAATCCCTCTGTTCATCAATCCCTCCATCCTACATTCATCAATCCCTCTGTTCATCAATCCCTCCGTTCATCAATCCCTCCATCCTGCATTCATCAATCCCTCTGTTCATC
Source organism: Heterodontus francisci (assembly GCF_036365525.1). Taxonomy (NCBI): domain Eukaryota; kingdom Metazoa; phylum Chordata; class Chondrichthyes; order Heterodontiformes; family Heterodontidae; genus Heterodontus; species Heterodontus francisci. The sequence goes on from NW_027140934.1 coordinate 262,280, forward strand.
AATCCCTCCATCCTGCATTCATCAATCCCTCTGTTCTTCAATCCCTCTGTTGATCAATCCCTCTGTTCATCAATCCCTCTGTTCATCAATCCCTCCATCCTGCATTCATCAATCCCTCTGTTCATCAATCCCTCCATCCTACATTCATCAATCCCTCTGTTGATCAATCCCTCCATCCTGCATTCATCAATCCCTCTGTTCATCAATCCCTCCATCCTGCATTCATCAATCCCTCTGTTCATCAATCCCTCTGTTCATCAATCCCTCCATCCTGCATTCATCAATCCCTTTGTTCATCAATCCCTCCATCCTGCATTCATCAATCCCTCTGTTCATCAATCCCTCCATCCTGCATTCATCAATCCCTTTGTTCATCAATCCCTCCATCCTGCATTCATCAATCCCTTTGTTCATCAATCCCTCTGTTCATCAATCCCTCTGTTCATCAATCCCTCCATCCTGCAATCATCAATCCCTTTGTTCTTCAATCCCTCTGTTCATCAATCCCTCCATCCTGCATTCATCAATCCCTCTGTTCATCAATCCCTCTGTTCATCAATCCCTCCATCCTGCATTCATCAATCCCTCTGTTCATCAATCCCTCCATCCTGCATTCATCAATCCCTTTGTTCTTCAATCCCTCTGTTCATCAATCCCTCCATCCTGCATTCATCAATCCCTCTGTTCATCAATCCCTCCATCCTACATTCATCAATCCCTCTGTTCATCAATCCCTCCATCCTGCATTCATCAATCCCTCTGTTCTTCAATCCCTCTGTTCATCAATCCCTCCATCCTGCATTCATCAATCCCTCTGTTCATCAATCCCTCTGTTCATCAATCCCTCCATCCTGCTTTCATCAATCCCTCTGTTCATCAATCCCTCCATCCTGCATTCATCAATCCCTCTGTTCATCAATCCCTCTGTTCATCGATCCCTCTGTTCATCAATCCCTCCATCCTGCATTCATCAATCCCTCTGTTCATCAATCCCTCTGTTCATCAATCCCTCTGTTCATCAATCCCTCCATCCTGCATTCATCAATCCCTCTGTTCATCAATCCCTCTGTTCATCAATCCCTCCATCCTGCATTCATCAATCCCTCTGTTCATCAATCCCTCTGTTCATCAATCCCTCTGTTCATCAATCCCTCCATCCTGCATTCATCAATCCCTCTGTTCATCAATCCCTCCATCCTGCATTCATCAATCCCTCTGTTCATCAATCCCTCTGTTCATCGATCCCTCTGTTCATCAATCCCTCCATCCTGCATTCATCAATCCCTCTGTTCATCAATCCCTCTGTTCATCAATCCCTCTGTTCATCAATCCCTCCATCCTGCATTCATCAATCCCTCTGTTCATCAATCCCTCCATCCTGTATTCATCAATCCCTCTGTTCATCAATCCCTCTGTTCATCAATCCCTCCATCCTGCATTCATCAATCCCTCTGTTCATCAATCCCTCCATCCTGCATTCATCAATCCCTCTGTTCATCAATCCCTCCATCCTGCATTCATCAATCCCTCTGTTCATCAATCCCTCTGTTCATCAATCCCTCTGTTCATCAATCCCACCATCCTGCATTCATCAATCCCTCTGTTCATCAATCCATCCATCCTGCATTCATCAATCCCTCTGTTCATCAATCCCTCTGTTCATCAATCCCTCTGTTCATCAATCCCTCCATCCTGCATTCATCAATCCCTCTGTTCATCAATCCCTCCATCCTGCATTCATCAATCCCTCTGTTCATCAATCCCTCCGTTCATCAATCCCTCCATCCTGCATTCATCAATCCCTCTGTTCATCAATCCCTCCGTTCATCAATCCCTCCATCCTGCATTCATCAATCCCTCTGTTCATCAATCCCTCCATCCTGCATTCATCAATCCCTCTGTTCATCAATCCCTCTGTTCATCAATCCCTTTGTTCATCAATTCCTCTGTTCATCAATCCCTCTGTTCATCAATCCCTCCATCCTGCATTCATCAATCCCTTTGTTCTTCAATCCCTCTGTTCATCAATCCCTCCATCCTGCATTCATCAATCCCTCTGTTCATCAATCCCTCTGTTCATCAATCCCTCCATCCTGCATTCATCAATCCCTCTGTTCATCAATCCCTCCATCCTGCATTCATCAATCCCTTTGTTCTTCAATCCCTCTGTTCATCAATCCCTCCATCCTGCATTCATCAATCCCTCTGTTCATCAATCCCTCCATCCTACATTCATCAATCCCTCTGTTCATCAATCCCTCCATCCTGCATTCATCAATCCCTCTGTTCTTCAATCCCTCTGTTCATCAATCCCTCCATCCTGCATTCATCAATCCCTCTGTTCATCAATCCCTCTGTTCATCAATCCCTCCATCCTGCATTCATCAATCCCTCTGTTCATCAATCCCTCCATCCTGCATTCATCAATCCCTCTGTTCATCAATCCCTCTGTTCATCGATCCCTCTGTTCATCAATCCCTCCATCCTGCATTCATCAATCCCTCTGTTCATCAATCCCTCTGTTCATCAATCCCTCTGTTCATCAATCCCTCCATCCTGCATTCATCAATCCCTCTGTTCATCAAACCCTCTGTTCATCAATCCCTCTGTTCATCAATCCCTCCATCCTGCATTCATCAATCCCTCTGTTCATCAATCCCTCCATCCTGCATTCATCAATCCCTCTGTTCATCAATCCCTCTGCTCATCAATCCCTCCATCCTGCATTCATCAATCCCTCTGTTCATCAATCCCTCCATCCTGCATTCATCAATCCCTCTGTTCATCAATCCCTCTGTTCATCGATCCCTCTGTTCATCAATCCCTCCATCCTTCATTCATCAATCCCTCTGTTCATCAATCCCTCTGTTCATCAATCCCTCCATCCTGCATTCATCAATCCCTCTGTTCATCAATCCCTCCATCCTGCATTCATCAATCCCTCTGTTCATCAATCCCTCCATCCTGCATTCACCAATCCCTCTGTTCATCAATCCCTCCATCCTGCATTCATCAATCCCTCTGTCCATCAATCCCTCCATCCTGTATTCATCAATCCCTCTGTTCATCAATCCCTCTGTTCATCAATCCCTCTGTTCATCAATCCCTCCATCCTGCATTCATCAATCCCTCTGTTCATCAATCCCTCCATCCTGCATTCATCAATCCCTCTGTTCATCAATCCCTCCATCCTGCATTCATCAATCCCTCTGTTCATCAATCCCTCTGTTCATCAATCCCTCTGTTCATCAATCCCTCCATCCTGCATTCATCAATCCCTCTGTTCATCAATCCCTCCATCCTGCATTCATCAATCCCTCTGTTCATCAATCCCTCTGTTCATCAATCCCTCCATCCTGCATTCATCAATCCCTCTGTTCATCAATCCCTCCATCCTGCATTCATCAATCCCTCTGTTCATCAATCCCTCTGTTCATCGATCCCTCTGTTCATCAATCCCTCCATCCTGCATTCATCAATCCCTCTGTTCATCAATCCCTCCATCCTGCATTCATCAATCCCTCTGTTCATCAATCCCTCTGTTCATCAATCCCTCCATCCTGCATTCATCAATCCCTCTGTTCATCAATCCCTCCATCCTGCATTCATCAATCCCTCTGTTCATCAATCCCTCCATCCTGCATTCATCAATCCCTCTGTTCATCAATCCCTCTGTTCATCAATCCCTCTGTTCATCGATCCCTCTGTTCATCAATCCCTCCATCCTGCATTCATCAATCACTCTGTTCATCAATCCCTCTGTTCATCAATCCCTCTGTTCATCGATCCCTCTGTTCATCAATCCCTCCATCCTGCATTCATCAATCCCTTTGTTCATCGATCCCTCTGTTCATCAATCCCTCCATCCTGCATTCATCAATCCCTCTGTTCATCAATCCCTCTGTTCATCAATCCCTCCATCCTGCATTCATCAATCCCTCTGTTCATCGATCCCTCTGTTCATCAATCCCTCCATCCTGCATTCATCAATCCCTCTGTTCATCAATCCCTCAGTTCATCAATCCCTCCATCCTGCATTCATCAATCCCTCTGTTCATCAATCCCTCCATCCTGCATTCATCAATCCCTTTGTTCTTCAATCCCTCTGTTCATCAATCCCTCCATCCTGCATTCATCAATCCCTCTGTTCATCAATCCCTCCATCCTACATTCATCAATCCCTCTGTTCATCAATCCCTCCATCCTGCATTCATCAATCCCTCTGTTCTTCAATCCCTCTGTTCATCAATCCCTCCATCCTGCATTCATCAATCCCTCTGTTCATCAATCCCTCTGTTCATCAATCCCTCTGTTCATCAATCCCTCCATCCTACATTCATCAATCCCTCTGTTCATCAATCCCTCTGTTCATCAATCCCTCTGTTCATCAATCCCTCCATCCTGCATTCATCAATCCCTCTGTTCATCAATCCCTCCATCCTGCATTCATCAATCCCTCTGTTCATCAATCCCTCTGTTCATCAATCCCTCCATCCTGCATTCATCAATCCCTCTGTTCATCAATCCCTCTGTTCATCAATCCCTCTGTTCATCAATCCCTCCATCCTGCATTCATCAATCCCTCCATCCTGCATTCATCAATCCCTCTGTTCATCAATCCCTCCATCCTGCATTCATCAATCCCTCTGTTCATCAATCCCTCCATCCTGCATTCATCAATCCCTCTGTTCATCAATCCCTCTGTTCATCAATCCCTCCATCCTGCATTCATCAATCCCTCTGTTCATCAATCCCTCCATCCTGCATTCATCAATCCCTCTGTTCATCAATCCCTCTGTTCATCAATCCCTCCATCCTACATTCATCAATCCCTCTGTTCATCAATCCCTCTGTTCATCAATCCCTCCATCCTACATTCATCAATCCCTCTGTTCATCAATCCCTCTGTTCATCAATCCCTCCATCCTGCATTCATCAATCCCTCTGTTCATCAATCCCTCCATCCTGCATTCATCAATCCCTCTGTTCATCAATCCCTTTGTTCATCAATCCCTCTGTTCATCAATCCCTCCATCCTGCATTCATCAATCCCTCTGTTCATCAATCCCTCCATCCTGCATTCATCAATCCCTCTGTTCATCAATCCCTCTGTTCATCAATCCCTCCATCCTACATTCATCAATCCCTCTGTTCATCAATCCCTTTGTTCATCAATCCCTCTGTTCATCAATCCCTCCATCCTGCATTCATCAATCCCTCTGTTCATCAATCCCTGCATCCTGCATTCATCAATCCCTCTGTTCATCAATCCCTCTGTTCATCAATCCCTCCATCCTGCATTCATCAATCCCTCTGTTCATCAATCCCTCTGTTCATCAATCCCTCTGTTCATCAATCCCTCCATCCTACATTCATCAATCCCTCTGTTCATCAATCCCTTTGTTCATCAATCCCTCTGTTCATCAATCCCTCCATCCTGCATTCATCAATCCCTCTGTTCATCAATCCCTCCATCCTGCATTCATCAATCCCTCTGTTCATCAATCCCTCTGTTCATCAATCCCTCCATCCTGCATTCATCAATCCCTCTGTTCATCAATCCCTCTGTTCATCAATCCCTCCATCCTGCATTCATCAATCCCTCTGTTCATCAATCCCTCCATTATACATTCATCAATCCCTCTGTTCATCAATCCCTCCATCCTGCATTCATCAATCCCTCTGTTCTTCAATCCCTCTGTTCATCAATCCCTCCATCCTGCATTCATCAATCCCTCTGTTCATCAATCCCTCTGTTCATCAATCCCTCTGTTCATCAATCCCTCCATCCTACATTCATCAATCCCTCTGTTCATCAATCCCTCTGTTCATCAATCCCTCTGTTCATCAATCCCTCCATCCTGCATTCATCAATCCCTCTGTTCATCAATCCCTCCATCCTGCATTCATCAATCCCTCTGTTCATCAATCCCTCTGTTCATCAATCCCTCTGTTCATCAATCCCTCCATCCTGCATTCATCAATCCCTCCATCCTGCATTCATCAATCCCTCTGTTCATCAATCCCTCCATCCTGCATTCATCAATCCCTCTGTTCATCAATCCCTCCATCCTGCATTCATCAATCCCTCTGTTCATCAATCCCTCTGTTCATCAATCCCTCCATCCTGCATTCATCAATCCCTCTGTTCATCAATCCCTCCATCCTGCATTCATCAATCCCTCTGTTCATCAATCCCTCTGTTCATCAATCCCTCCATCCTACATTCATCAATCCCTCTGATCATCAATCCCTCTGTTCATCAATCCCTCCATCCTGCATTCATCAATCCCTCTGTTCATCAATCCCTCCATCCTGCATTCATCAATCCCTCTGTTCATCAATCCCTTTGTTCATCAATCCCTCTGTTCATCAATCCCTCCATCCTGCATTCATCAATCCCTCTGTTCATCAATCCCTCCATCCTTCATTCATCAATCCCTCTGTTCATCAATCCCTCTGTTCATCAATCCCTCCATCCTACATTCATCAATCCCTCTGTTCATCAATCCTTTTGTTCATCAATCCCTCTGTTCATCAATCCCTCCATCCTGCATTCATCAATCCCTCTGTTCATCAATCCCTCCATCCTGCATTCATCAATCCCTCTGTTCATCAATCCCTCTGTTCATCAATCCCTCCATCCTACATTCATCAATCCCTCTGTTCATCAATCCCTCTGTTCATCAATCCCTCCATCCTGCATTCATCAATCCCTCTGTTCATTAATCCCTCCATCCTACATTCATCAATCCCTCTGTTCATCAATCCCTTTGTTCATCAATCCCTCTGTTCATCAATCCCTCCATCCTGCATTCATCAATCCCTCTGTTCATCAATCCCTCCATCCTGCATTCATCAATCCCTCTGTTCATCAATCCCTCTGTTCATCAATCCCTCCATCCTGCATTCATCAATCCCTCTGTTCATCAATCCCTCTGTTCATCAATCCCTCCATCCTGCATTCATCAATCCCTCTGTTCATCAATCCCTCCATCCTGCATTCATCAATCCCTCTGTTCATCAATCCCTCTGTTCATCAATCCTTCCATCCTACATTCATCAATCCCTTTGTTCATCAATCCCTCTGTTCATCAATCCCTCCATCCTGCATTCATCAATCCCTCTGTTCATCAATCCCTCCATCCTGCATTCATCAATCCCTCTGTTCATCAATCCCTCTGTTCATCAATCCCTCCATCCTACATTCATCAATCCCTCTGTTCATCAATCCCTCTGTTCATCAATCCCTCCATCCTGCATTCATCAATCCCTCTGTTCATCAATCCCTCCATCCTACATTCATCAATCCCTTTGTTCATCAATCCCTCTGTTCATCAATCCCTCCATCCTGCATTCATCAATCCCTCTGTTCATCAATCCCTCCATCCTACATTCATCAATCCCTTTGTTCATCAATCCCTTTGTTCATCAATCCCTCCATCCTGCATTCATCAATCCCTCTGTTCATCAATCCCTCCATCCTGCATTCATCAATCCCTCTGTTCATCAATCCCTCTGTTCATCAATCCCTCCATCCTACATTCATCAATCCCTTTGTTCATCAATCCCTCTGTTCATGAATCCCTCCATCCTGCATTCATCAATCCCTCTGTTCATCAATCCCTCCATCCTGCATTCATCAATCCCTTTGTTCATCAATCCCTCCATCCTGCATTCATCAATCCCTCTGTTCATCAATCCCTCCATCCTGCATTCATCAATCCCTTTGTTCATCAATCCCTCTGTTCATCAATTCCTCTGTTCATCAATCCCTCCATCCTGCATTCATCAATCCCTCTGTTCTTCGATCCCTCTGTTCATCAATCCCTCCATCCTGCATTCATCAATCCCTCTGTTCATCAATCCCTCCATCCTGCATTCATCAATCCCTTTGTTCATCAATCCCTCTGTTCTTCGATCCCTCTGTTCATCAATCCCTCCATCCTGCATTCATCAATCCCTCTGTTCATCAATCCCTCCATCCTACATTCATCAATCCCTCTGTTAATCAATCCCTCTGTTCATCAATCCCTCCATCCTGCATTCATCAATCCCTTTGTTCATCAATCCCTCTGTTCATCAATCCCTCTGTTCATCAATCCCTCCATCCTGCATTCATCAATCCCTCTGTTCTTCGATCCCTCTGTTCATCAATCCCTCCATCGTGCATTCATCAATCCCTCTGTTCATCAATCCCTCCATCCTGCATTCATCAATTCCTTTGTTCATCAATCCCTCTGTTCTTCGATCCCTCTGTTCATCAATCCCTCCATCCTGCATTCATCAATCCCTCTGTTCATCAATCCCTCCATCCTGCATTCATCAATCCCTCTGTTCATCAATCCCTCCATCCTGCATTCATCAATCCCGCCATCCTGCATTCATCTATCCCCCCATTCATCAATCCCTCCATTCTGCATTCATCAATCCCTCCATTCATCAATCCCTCCATCCTGAATTCATCAATCCCTCTGTTCATCAATCCCTTTGTTCATCTATCCCTCCATCCTGCATTCATCAATCCCTCTGTTCATCAATCCCTCCATCCTGAATTCATCAATCCCTCTGTTCATCAATCCCTCCATCCTGCATTCATCAATCCCTCTGTTCATCAATCCCTCTGTTCATCAATCCCTCTGTTCATCAATCCCTCCATCCTGAATTCATCAATCCCTCTGTTCATCAATCCCTCCATCCTGAATTCATCAATCCCTCTGTTCATCAATCCCTCCATCCTGCATTCATCAATCCCTCTGTTCATCAATCCCTCTGTTCTTCAATCCCTCCATCCTGCATTCATCAATCCCTCTGTTCATCAATCCCTCCATCCTGCATTCATCAATCCCTCTGTTCATGAATCCCTCTGTTCTTCAATCCCTCCATCCTGCATTCATCGATCCCTCCGTTCACCAATCCCTCCATCCTGCATTCACCAATCCCTCTGTTCTTCAATCCCTCCATCCTGCATTCATCAATCCCTCCATCCTGCATTCATCAATCCCTCCGTTCGTCAATCCCTCCATCCTACATTCACCAATCCCTCTGTTCTTCAATCCCTCCATCCTACATTCATCAATCCCTCTGTTCATCAATCCCTCCATCCTGCATTCATCAATCCCTCCATTCACCAATCCCTCTGTTCATCAATCCCTCTGTTCATCAATCCCTCCATCCTGCATTCATCAATCCCTCCATTCATCAATCCCTCCATCCTACATTCATCAATCCCTCTGTTCATCAATCCCTCCATCCTGCATTCATCAATCCCTCCATTCTTCAATCCCTCCATCCTACATTCATCGATCCCTCTGTTCATCAATCCCTCCATCCTGCATTCACCAATCCCTCTGTTCTTCAATCCCTCCATCCTACATTCATCAATCCCTCTGTTCATCAATCCCTCCATCCTGCAGTCATCAATCCCTCCATTCATCAATCCCTCCATCCTACATTCATCAATCCCTCTGTTCATCAATCACTCCATCCTGCATTCATCAGTCCCTCCATTCATCAATCCCTCCATTCTGCATTCATCGATCCCTCTGTTCATCAATCCCTCCATCCTGCATTCACCAATCCCTCTGTTCTTCAATCCCTCCATCCTACATTCATCAATCCCTCTGTTCATCAATCCCTCCAACCTGCAGTCATCAATCCCTCCATTCATCAATCCCTCTGTTCATCAATCCCTCCATCCTACATTCATCAATCCCTCTGTTCATCAATCCCTCCATCCTACATTCATCAATCCCTCTGTTCATCAATCCCTCCATCCTGCATTCATCAATCCCTCCATTCATCAATCCCTCCATCCTGCATTCATCGATCCCTCTGTTCATCAATCCCTCTGTTCATCAATCCCTCCATCCTGCATTCATCAATCCCTCTGTTCATCAATCCCTCTGTTCATCAATCCCTCCATCCTGCATTCATCAATCCCTCTGTTCATCAATCCCTCTGTTCATCAATCCCTCCATCCTGCATTCATCAATCCCTCTGTTCATCAATCCCTCTGTTCATCAATCCCTCCATCCTGAATTCATCAATCCCTCTGTTCATCAATCCCTCCATCCTGAATTCATCAATCCCTCTGTTCATCAATCCCTCCATCCTGCATTCATCAATCCCTCTGTTCATCAATCCCTCTGTTCATCAATCCCTCCATCCTGCATTCATCAATCCCTCTGTTCATCAATCCCTCCATCCTGCATTCATCAATCCCTCTGTTCATCAATCCCTCCATCCTGCATTCATCAATCCCTCTGTTCATCAATCCCTCCATCCTGAATTCATCAATCCCTCTGTTCATCAATCCCTCTGTTCATCAATCCCTCTGTTCATCAATCCCTCCATCCTGCATTCATCAATCCCTCTGTTCATCAATCCCTCTATTCATCAATCCCTCCATCCTGCATTCATCAATCCCTCTGTTCATCAATCCCTCCATCCTGCATTCATCAATCCCTCTGTTCATGAATCCCTCTGTTCTTCAATCCCTCCATCCTGCATTCATCGATCCCTCCGTTCACCAATCCCTCCATCCTGCATTCACCAATCCCTCTGTTCTTCAATCCCTCCATCCTGCATTCATCAATCCCTCCATCCTGCATTCATCAATCCCTCCGTTCGTCAATCCCTCCATCCTACATTCACCAATCCCTCTGTTCTTCAATCCCTCCATCCTACATTCATCAATCCCTCTGTTCATCAATCCCTCCATCCTGCATTCATCAATCCCTCCATTCACCAATCCCTCTGTTCATCAATCCCTCTGTTCATCAATCCCTCCATCCTGCATTCATCAATCCCTCCATTCATCAATCCCTCCATCCTACATTCATCAATCCCTCTGTTCATCAATCCCTCCATCCTGCATTCATCAATCCCTCCATTCTTCAATCCCTCCATCCTACATTCATCGATCCCTCTGTTCATCAATCCCTCCATCCTGCATTCACCAATCCCTCTGTTCTTCAATCCCTCCATCCTACATTCATCAATCCCTCTGTTCATCAATCCCTCCATCCTGCAGTCATCAATCCCTCCATTCATCAATCCCTCCATCCTACATTCATCAATCCCTCTGTTCATCAATCACTCCATCCTGCATTCATCAGTCCCTCCATTCATCAATCCCTCCATTCTGCATTCATCGATCCCTCTGTTCATCAATCCCTCCATCCTGCATTCACCAATCCCTCTGTTCTTCAATCCCTCCATCCTACATTCATCAATCCCTCTGTTCATCAATCCCTCCAACCTGCAGTCATCAATCCCTCCATTCATCAATCCCTCTGTTCATCAATCCCTCCATCCTACATTCATCAATCCCTCTGTTCATCAATCCCTCCATCCTACATTCATCAATCCCTCTGTTCATCAATCCCTCCATCCTGCATTCATCAATCCCTCCATTCATCAATCCCTCCATCCTGCATTCATCGATCCCTCTGTTCATCAATCCCTCTGTTCATCAATCCCTCCATCCTGCATTCATCAATCCCTCTGTTCATCAATCCCTCTGTTCATCAATCCCTCCATCCTGCATTCATCAATCCCTCTGTTCATCAATCCCTCTGTTCATCAATCCCTCCATCCTGCATTCATCAATCCCTCTGTTCATCAATCCCTCTGTTCATCAATCCCTCCATCCTGAATTCATCAATCCCTCTGTTCATCAAACCCTCCATCCTGAATTCATCAATCCCTCTGTTCATCAATCCCTCCATCCTGCATTCATCAATCCCTCTGTTCATCAATCCCTCTGTTCATCAATCCCTCCATCCTGCATTCATCAATCCCTCTGTTCATCAATCCCTCCATCCTGCACTCATCAATCCCTCTGTTCATCAATCCCTCCATCCTGCATTCATCAATCCCTCTGTTCATCAATCCCTCCATCCTGAATTCATCAATCCCTCTGTTCATCAATCCCTCTGTTCATCAATCCCTCTGTTCATCAATCCCTCCATCCTGCATTCATCAATCCCTCTGTTCATCAATCCCTCTATTCATCAATCCCTCTGTTCATCAATCCCTCCATCCTGCATTCATCAATCCCTCTGTTCATCAATCCCTCTGTTCATCAATCCCTCCATCCTGCATTCATCAATCCCTCTGTTCATCAATCCCTCCATCCTGCATTCATCAATCCCTCTGTTCATCAATCCCTCCATCCTGCATTCATCAATCCCTCTGTTCATCAATCCCTCTGTTCATCAATCCCTCCATCCTGCATTCATCAATCGCTCTGTTCATCAATCCCTCTGTTCATCAATCCCTCCATCCTGCATTCATCAATCCCTCTGTTCATCAATCCCTCCATCCTGCATTCATCGATCCCTCTGTTCATCAATCCCTCTGTTCATCAATCCCTCCATCCTGCATTCATCAATCCCTCTGTTCATCAATCCCTCCATCCTGCATTCATCAATCCCTCTGTTCATCAATCCCTCCATCCTACATTCATCAATCCCTTTGTTCATCAATCCCTCTGTTCATGAATCCCTCCATCCTGCATTCATCAATCCCTCTGTTCATCAATCCCTCCATCCTGCATTCATCAATCCCTTTGTTCATCAATCCCTCCATCCTGCATTCATCAATCCCTCTGTTCATCAATCCCTCCATCCTGCATTCATCAATCCCTTTGTTCATCAATCCCTCTGTTCATCAATTCCTCTGTTCATCAATCCCTCCATCCTGCATTCATCAATCCCTCTGTTCTTCGATCCCTCTGTTCATCAATCCCTCCATCCTGCATTCATCAATCCCTCTGTTCATCAATCCCTCCATCCTGCATTCATCAATCCCTTTGTTCATCAATCCCTCTGTTCTTCGATCCCTCTGTTCATCAATCCCTCCATCCTGCATTCATCAATCCCTCTGTTCATCAATCCCTCCATCCTACATTCATCAATCCCTCTGTTAATCAATCCCTCTGTTCATCAATCCCTCCATCCTGCATTCATCAATCCCTTTGTTCATCAATCCCTCTGTTCATCAATCCCTCTGTTCATCAATCCCTCCATCCTGCATTCATCAATCCCTCTGTTCTTCGATCCCTCTGTTCATCAATCCCTCCATCCTGCATTCATCAATCCCTCTGTTCATCAATCCCTCCATCCTGCATTCATCAATTCCTTTGTTCATCAATCCCTCTGTTCTTCGATCCCTCTGTTCATCAATCCCTCCATCCTGCATTCATCAATCCCTCTGTTCATCAATCCCTCCATCCTGCATTCATCAATCCCTCTGTTCATCAATCCCTCCATCCTGCATTCATCAATCCCGCCATCCTGCATTCATCTATCCCCCCATTCATCAATCCCTCCATTCTGCATTCATCAATCCCTCCATTCATCAATCCCTCCATCCTGAATTCATCAATCCCTCTGTTCATCAATCCCTTTGTTCATCAATCCCTCCATCCTGCATTCATCAATCCCTCTGTTCATCAATCCCTCCATCCTGAATTCATCAATCCCTCTGTTCATCAATCCCTCCATCCTGCATTCATCAATCCCTCTGTTCATCAATCCCTCTGTTCATCAATCCCTCTGTTCATCAATCCCTCCATCCTGAATTCATCAATCCCTCTGTTCATCAATCCCTCCATCCTGAATTCATCAATCCCTCTGTTCATCAATCCCTCCATCCTGCATTCATCAATCCCTCTGTTCATCAATCCCTCTGTTCTTCAATCCCTCCATCCTGCATTCATCAATCCCTCTGTTCATCAATCCCTCCATCCTGCATTCATCAATCCCTCTGTTCATGAATCCCTCTGTTCTTCAATCCCTCCATCCTGCATTCATCGATCCCTCCGTTCACCAATCCCTCCATCCTGCATTCACCAATCCCTCTGTTCTTCAATCCCTCCATCCTGCATTCATCAATCCCTCCATCCTGCATTCATCAATCCCTCCGTTCGTCAATCCCTCCATCCTACATTCACCAATCCCTCTGTTCTTCAATCCCTCCATCCTACATTCATCAATCCCTCTGTTCATCAATCCCTCCATCCTGCATTCATCAATCCCTCCATTCACCAATCCCTCTGTTCATCAATCCCTCTGTTCATCAATCCCTCCATCCTGCATTCATCAATCCCTCCATTCATCAATCCCTCCATCCTACATTCATCAATCCCTCTGTTCATCAATCCCTCCATCCTGCATTCATCAATCCCTCCATTCTTCAATCCCTCCATCCTACATTCATCGATCCCTCTGTTCATCAATCCCTCCATCCTGCATTCACCAATCCCTCTGTTCTTCAATCCCTCCATCCTACATTCATCAATCCCTCTGTTCATCAATCCCTCCATCCTGCAGTCATCAATCCCTCCATTCATCAATCCCTCCATCCTACATTCATCAATCCCTCTGTTCATCAATCACTCCATCCTGCATTCATCAGTCCCTCCATTCATCAATCCCTCCATTCTGCATTCATCGATCCCTCTGTTCATCAATCCCTCCATCCTGCATTCACCAATCCCTCTGTTCTTCAATCCCTCCATCCTACATTCATCAATCCCTCTGTTCATCAATCCCTCCAACCTGCAGTCATCAATCCCTCCATTCATCAATCCCTCTGTTCATCAATCCCTCCATCCTACATTCATCAATCCCTCTGTTCATCAATCCCTCCATCCTACATTCATCAATCCCTCTGTTCATCAATCCCTCCATCCTGCATTCATCAATCCCTCCATTCATCAATCCCTCCATCCTGCATTCATCGATCCCTCTGTTCATCAATCCCTCTGTTCATCAATCCCTCCATCCTGCATTCATCAATCCCTCTGTTCATCAATCCCTCTGTTCATCAATCCCTCCATCCTGCATTCATCAATCCCTCTGTTCATCAATCCCTCTGTTCATCAATCCCTCCATCCTGCATTCATCAATCCCTCTGTTCATCAATCCCTCTGTTCATCAATCCCTCCATCCTGAATTCATCAATCCCTCTGTTCATCAATCCCTCCATCCTGAATTCATCAATCCCTCTGTTCATCAATCCCTCCATCCTGCATTCATCAATCCCTCTGTTCATCAATCCCTCTGTTCATCAATCCCTCCATCCTGCATTCATCAATCCCTCTGTTCATCAATCCCTCCATCCTGCATTCATCAATCCCTCTGTTCATCAATCCCTCCATCCTGCATTCATCAATCCCTCTGTTCATCAATCCCTCCATCCTGAATTCATCAATCCCTCTGTTCATCAATCCCTCTGTTCATCAATCCCTCTGTTCATCAATCCCTCCATCCTGCATTCATCAATCCCTCTGTTCATCAATCCCTCTATTCATCAATCCCTCCATCCTGCATTCATCAATCCCTCTGTTCATCAATCCCTCCATCCTGCATTCATCAATCCCTCTGTTCATGAATCCCTCTGTTCTTCAATCCCTCCATCCTGCATTCATCGATCCCTCCGTTCACCAATCCCTCCATCCTGCATTCACCAATCCCTCTGTTCTTCAATCCCTCCATCCTGCATTCATCAATCCCTCCATCCTGCATTCATCAATCCCTCCGTTCGTCAATCCCTCCATCCTACATTCACCAATCCCTCTGTTCTTCAATCCCTCCATCCTGCATTCATCAATCCCTCCATTCACCAATCCCTCTGTTCATCAATCCCTCTGTTCATCAATCCCTCCATCCTGCATTCATCAATCCCTCCATTCATCAATCCCTCCATCCTACATTCATCAATCCCTCTGTTCATCAATCCCTCCATCCTGCATTCATCAATCCCTCCATTCTTCAATCCCTCCATCCTACATTCATCGATCCCTCTGTTCATCAATCCCTCCATCCTGCATTCACCAATCCCTCTGTTCTTCAATCCCTCCATCCTACATTCATCAATCCCTCTGTTCATCAATCCCTCCATCCTGCATTCATCAATCCCTCTGTTCATCAATCCCTCTGTTCATCAATCCCTCCATCCTGCATTCATCAATCCCTCTGTTCATCAATCCCTCTGTTCATCAATCCCTCCATCCTGAATTCATCAATCCCTCTGTTCATCAATCCCTCCATCCTGAATTCATCAATCCCTCTGTTCATCAATCCCTCCATCCTGCATTCATCAATCCCTCTGTTCATCAATCCCTCTGTTCATCAATCCCTCCATCCTGCATTCATCAATCCCTCTGTTCATCAATCCCTCCATCCTGCATTCATCAATCCCTCTGTTCATCAATCCCTCCATCCTGCATTCATCAATCCCTCTGTTCATCAATCCCTCCATCCTGAATTCATCAATCCCTCTGTTCATCAATCCCTCTGTTCATCAATCCCTCTGTTCATCAATCCCTCCATCCTGCATTCATCAATCCCTCTGTTCATCAATCCCTCTATTCATCAATCCCTCCATCCTGCATTCATCAATCCCTCTGTTCATCAATCCCTCCATCCTGCATTCATCAATCCCTCTGTTCATGAATCCCTCTGTTCTTCAATCCCTCCATCCTGCATTCATCGATCCCTCCGTTCACCAATCCCTCCATCCTGCATTCACCAATCCCTCTGTTCTTCAATCCCTCCATCCTGCATTCATCAATCCCTCCATCCTGCATTCATCAATCCCTCCGTTCGTCAATCCCTCCATCCTACATTCACCAATCCCTCTGTTCTTCAATCCCTCCATCCTGCATTCATCAATCCCTCCATTCACCAATCCCTCTGTTCATCAATCCCTCTGTTCATCAATCCCTCCATCCTGCATTCATCAATCCCTCCATTCATCAATCCCTCCATCCTACATTCATCAATCCCTCTGTTCATCAATCCCTCCATCCTGCATTCATCAATCCCTCCATTCTTCAATCCCTCCATCCTACATTCATCGATCCCTCTGTTCATCAATCCCTCCATCCTGCATTCACCAATCCCTCTGTTCTTCAATCCCTCCATCCTACATTCATCAATCCCTCTGTTCATCAATCCCTCCATCCTGCAGTCATCAATCCCTCCATTCATCAATCCCTCCATCCTACATTCATCAATCCCTCTGTTCATCAATCACTCCATCCTGCATTCATCAGTCCCTCCATTCATCAATCCCTCCATTCTGCATTCATCGATCCCTCTGTTCATCAATCCCTCCATCCTGCATTCACCAATCCCTCTGTTCT
Source organism: Heterodontus francisci (assembly GCF_036365525.1). Lineage (NCBI taxonomy): Eukaryota > Metazoa > Chordata > Chondrichthyes > Heterodontiformes > Heterodontidae > Heterodontus > Heterodontus francisci. The sequence goes on from NW_027140934.1 coordinate 279,438, forward strand.
TCAATCCCTCCATCCTACATTCATCAATCCCTCTGTTCATCAATCCCTCCAACCTGCAGTCATCAATCCCTCCATTCATCAATCCCTCTGTTCATCAATCCCTCCATCCTACATTCATCAATCCCTCTGTTCATCAATCCCTCCATCCTACATTCATCAATCCCTCTGTTCATCAATCCCTCCATCCTGCATTCATCAATCCCTCCATTCATCAATCCCTCCATCCTGCATTCATCGATCCCTCTGTTCATCAATCCCTCTGTTCATCAATCCCTCCATCCTGCATTCATCAATCCCTCTGTTCATCAATCCCTCTGTTCATCAATCCCTCCATCCTGCATTCATCAATCCCTCTGTTCATCAATCCCTCTGTTCATCAATCCCTCCATCCTGCATTCATCAATCCCTCTGTTCATCAATCACTCTGTTCATCAATCCCTCCATCCTGAATTCATCAATCCCTCTGTTCATCAATCCCTCCATCCTGAATTCATCAATCCCTCTGTTCATCAATCCCTCCATCCTGCATTCATCAATCCCTCTGTTCATCAATCCCTCTGTTCATCAATCCCTCCATCCTGCATTCATCAATCCCTCTGTTCATCAATCCCTCCATCCTGCATTCATCAATCCCTCTGTTCATCAATCCCTCCATCCTGCATTCATCAATCCCTCTGTTCATCAATCCCTCCATCCTGAATTCATCAATCCCTCTGTTCATCAATCCCTCTGTTCATCAATCCCTCTGTTCATCAATCCCTCCATCCTGCATTCATCAATCCCTCTGTTCATCAATCCCTCTATTCATCAATCCCTCTGTTCATCAATCCCTCCATCCTGCATTCATCAATCCCTCTGTTCATCAATCCCTCTGTTCATCAATCCCTCCATCCTGCATTCATCAATCCCTCTGTTCATCAATCCCTCCATCCTGCATTCATCAATCCCTCTGTTCATCAATCCCTCCATCCTGCATTCATCAATCCCTCTGTTCATCAATCCCTCTGTTCATCAATCCCTCCATCCTGCATTCATCAATCGCTCTGTTCATCAATCCCTCTGTTCATCAATCCCTCCATCCTGCATTCATCAATCCCTCTGTTCATCAATCCCTCCATCCTGCATTCATCGATCCCTCTGTTCATCAATCCCTCTGTTCATCAATCCCTCCACTCTGCATTCATCAATCCCTCTGTTCATCAATCCCTCCACCCTGCATTCATCAATCCCTCTGTTCTTCAATCCCTCCATCCTGCATTCATCAATCCCTCTGTTCATCAATCCCTCTGTTCATCAATCCCTCCATCCTGCATTCATCAATCCCTCTGTTCATCAATCCCTCCATCCTGCATTCATTAATCCCTCTGTTCATCAATCCCTCCATCCTGCATTCATCAATCCCTGTGTTCATCAATCCCTCCATCCTGCATTCATCAATCCCTCCATTCATCAATCCCTCCATCCTGCATTCATCAATCCCTCTGTTCATCAATCCCTCCATCCTGCATTCATCAATCCCTCTGTTCATCAATCCCTCCATCCTGCATTCATCAATCCCTCCGTTCATCAATCCCTCCATCCTGCATTCATCAATCCCTCTGTTCATCAATCCATCCATCCTGCATTCATCAATCCCTCCGTTCATCAATCCCTCTGTTCATCAATCCCTCCATCCTGCATTCATCAATCCCTCTGTTCATCAATCCCTCCATCCTGCATTCATCAATCCCTCTGTTCATCAATCCCTCCATCCTGCATTCATCAATCCCTCCGTTCATCAATCCCTCCATCCTGCATTCATCAATCCCTTTGTTCATCAATCCCTCCATCCTGCATTCATCAATCCCTCCGTTCATCAATCCCTCTGTTCATCAATCCCTCCATCCTTCATTCATCAATCCCTCTGTTCATCAATCCCTCCATCCTACATTCATCAATCCCTTTGTTCATCAATCCCTCCATCCTGTATTCATCAATCCCTCTGTTCATCAATCCCTCTGTTCATCAATCGCTCCATCCTGCATTCATCAATCCTTTGTTCATCAATCCCTCCATCCTGCATTCATCAATCCCTTGTTCATCAATCCCTCCATCCTGCATTCATCAATCCTTTGTTCATCAATCCCTCCGTTCATCAATCCTCCATCCTGCATTCATCAATCCCTCTGTTCATCAATCCCTCCATCCTGCATTCATCAATCCCTCCTGTTCATCAATCCCTCCATCCTGCATTCATCAATCCCTCTGTTCATCAATCCCTCCATCCTGCATTCATCAATCCCTCCGTTCATCAATCCCTCCATCCTGCATTCATCAATCCCTCTGTTCATCAATCCCTCCATCCTGCATTCATCAATCCCTCCGTTCATCAATCCCTCTGTTCATCAATCCCTCCATCCTACATTCATCAATCCCTTTGTTCATCAATCCCTCCATCCTGTATTCATCAATCCCTCTGTTCATCAATCCCTCTGTTCATCAATCCCTCCATCCTGCATTCATCAATCCCTCTGTTCATCAATCCCTCCATCCTGCATTCATCAATCCCTTTGTCATCAATCCCTCCATCCTGCATTCATCAATCCCTTTGTTCATCAATCCCTCCATCCTGCATTCCATCAATCCCTTTGTTCATCAATCCTCATCCTGCATTCATCAATCCCTCCGTTCATCAATCCTCCATCCTGAATTCATCAATCCCTCATTCATCAATCCCTCATCCTGCATTCATCAATCCCTTTGTTCATCAATCCCTCCATCCTGTATTCATCAATCCCTCTGTTCATCAATCCCCCGATCCTACATTCATCAATCCCCTCTGTTCATCAATCCCTCCATTCATCAATCCCTCCATCCTGCATTCATCAATCCCTTTGTTCATCAATCCCTCCATCCTGCATTCATCAATCCCTTTGTTCATCAATCCCTCCATCCTGTATTCATCATTCCCTCTGTTCATCAATCCCTCTGTCATCAATCCCTCTGTTCATCAATCCCTCCATCCTGCATTCATCAATCCCTCTGTTCATCAATCCCTCCATCCTGTATTTCAATCAATCCCTCTGTTCATCAATCCCTCTGTTCATCAATCCCTCTGTTCATCAATCCCTCCATCCTGCATTCATCAATCCCTCTGTTCATCAATCCCTCCATCCTGCATTCATCAATCCCTCTGTTCATCAATCCCTCCATCCTGCATTCATCAATCCCTCCGTTCGTCATCCCTCCATCCTGCATTCACAATCCCTCCATCCTGCATCATCAATCCCTCCGTTCATCAATCCCTCCATCCTGCATTCATCAATCCCTCTGTTCATCAATCCCTCCATCCTGCATTCATCAATCCCTCCGTTCGTCAATCCCTCCATCCTGCATTCACCAATCCCTCCATCCTGCATTCACCAATCCCTCCATCCTGCATTCATCAATCCTCCGTTCATCAATCCCCCCATCCATCATCCATCATCAGTCCCTCAGTCCCTCCATCCATCTATCCATGTCTCCATCAATCCCTCCATCCCTCCATTCATCAATCCCTCCATCCCTCCATGCATCAGTCCATCTATCCATCAGTCCCTCCATCCAACAATACCTCCGGCATCCCTCCATTGCTCCATCATTCCTCATCCATCTATCAGTCCATCACCCCTCAAACAATTCTCTCTCTCTGTTCTCTCTCTGTGTCTCTTTCTCTCTGTCTCTCTCTCTCTCTGTCTCTTTCTCTCTGTCTCTATCTCTGTGTCCTCCCTTTCTTTCTCTCCCCTCCCTGTCTCTCCCTCTCTGTCTCTCCCTCTATGTCTCTGCCTCCCTGTCTCTCCTCCCTGTCTCTCCTCCCTGTCTCTCCTTCCCTGTCTCTGCAGTTGCACACTCTGTCTCTCCCTCTCTGTCTCTCCCTCTCTGTCTCTCCCTCTCTGTCTCTCCCTCTCTGTCTCTGCCTCCCTGTCTCTCCTTCCCTGTCTCTGCAGTTGCACACTCTGTCTCTCCTTTGTCTATCCCTCCCTGTCTCTCCCTCTCTGTCTCTCACTCTCTGTCTCTCCTCCTGTCTCTCCTTCCCTGTCTCTGCAGTTGCACACTCTGTCTCTCCCTCTCTGTCTCTCCCTCTCTGTCTCTGCCTCCCTGTCTCTCCTTCCTGTCTCTGCAGTTGCACACTCTTCTCTCCCTTTTGTCTATCCCTCCCTGTCTCTCCTCTCTGTCTCTCCCTCTCTGTTCTCCCTCCCTGTCTCTCCCCCCCTGTCTCTGCCTCCTGTCTCTCCCTCCTGTCTCTCCTTTCCTGTCTCTGAAGTTGCACACTCTGTCTCTCCCTCTCTGTCTCTCCCTCCCTGTCTCTCCCTTCCTGTCTCTGCCTCCCTGTCTCTCCCTCCCTGTCTCTCCTTTACTGTCTCTCCCTTCCTGTCTCCTGCCTCCCTGTCTCTCCCTCCCTGTCTCTCCTTTCCTGTCTCTGAAGTTGCACACTCTGTCTCTCCCTCTCTCTCTCCCTCCCTCTCTCTCCCTCTCCCTCCTCTCTCTCCTCTCTCCTTCCTGTCTCTCCTCTCTCTCCCTCCCTCTCTCTCCACCCGACAATCCTCAGACTGTTACAGGAATTGCTGCTGAGCCTCCAGTGAATGAATTGCAGGAACCTGGAGGAGTTTGGCAATGTCTCCATTTGGTCATCCTGGGAGATCGGGACAGGCGGTGATTCGCAGAGTCGCAGAACTGCTGGGATCTTCCTGTACACGGTAAGAATAGCCTTGTAGGTCTTTGACTGGGCAGCAATGAATAGGACCTGGAGATAACGGAGAAAAGATGAACAGAATAAAGATCTGTAAACATTAACAGTTCCCCCAGCAACCTCCCCTGACAAATAAACATCCTGCAAGTCCCTTCCAATGGGTTTGGATAGGTTATCCCACTAGGTGGGCTTCACAGTCTAAACCTCCCCATAACCCAGTCGACAGGTTCAAACTCCCCGAAACAGGGATCAGGAGCAGAACCCGGGCTGATTCACCCCCCTCCTCCCAAACCCAGGGGTCACTGGACAGGGATCAGGAGCAGGAACCCGGGCTGATCACCCCCCTCCTCCCTAACCCAGGGGTCACTGGACAGGGATCAGGAGCAGGAACCCGGACTGATTCACCCGCTTCTCTAACCCAGGGGTCACTGGACAGGGATAAGGAGCAGGTACCTGGGCTGATTCACCTCCTCCCTAACCCAGGGGTCACTGGACAGGATCAGGAGCAGGAACCTGGGCTGATTCACCCCCCTCCCTAACCCAGGGGTCACCGGACAGGGATCAGGAGCAGGAACCTGGGCTGATTCACCTCCTCCCTAACCCAGGGGTCACTGGACAGGGATCAGGAGCAGAACCTGGGCTGATTCACCTCCTCCCTAACCCAGGGGTCACTGGACAGGGATCAGGAGCAGGAACCCGGGCTGATTCACCCCCCTCCCTAACCCAGGGGGGTCACTGGACCGGGATCAGGAGCAGGAACCCGGGCTGATTCACCCCCTCCTCCCTAACCAGGGGTCACTGGACAGGGATCAGGAGCAGGAACCCGGGCTGATTCACCCCCTCTCCCTAACCCAGGGGTCACTGGACAGCGATCAGGAGCAGGACCCGGGCTGATCACCCCCTCCCTCCCTAACCAGGGGTCACTGGACAGCGATCAGGAGCAGGAACCTGGGCTGATCACCCCCCTCCTCCCTAACCCAGGGGTCACTGGACAGGGATCAGGAGCAGGAACCTGGGCTGATTCACCTCCTCCCTAACCCAGGAGTCACTGGACAGGGATCAGGAGCAGGACACCGGACTGATTCACCCGCTT